>NW_024396871.1:0-22236 GCF_004115215.2 Ornithorhynchus anatinus
AGCCCACTTGAACATCAGACAATTCACATTCCATGTAGGTCTCCATGCGATGCTGTATAACTTTTAACAATACCTTGCTGGCCCGTAAGATCAAGGAAACTGTAAGGTCATTGTTTTTGGGGACCATTAATAAGCACTCGGACCCCTAAAACTCTGCAGCTTTTTGTTAGCTGCTGGAATCATGAATCCTCTTGAGCTCTGTAGTGCTCTAAATCCAAATCTCTCTAACTGCTGAGAGCTACCCTAAGCCCAAATTCTTCTGAGACTTCAAAACCTCTCTAAGCCCCAGTCAATCTGAGCTCAGACTCTTCATTTCCCTTGAGCCCTAAGCAATGCTCGGCCCTAATCCTACCCAGCCCTGAACAGCTCTGAGACCTCGTCTCTCTAACCCCAAACCCAAGGGGGCTGGGGGGCTTACCTCTCTGCGTGACCTGAACTGCCCTGAACGCTAGGAAGACAGTCTGAGTCCTCAGACCTCTTCTTAGCCTCGAGAGCAGTCAGAGACCTCG
This sequence comes from Ornithorhynchus anatinus, assembly GCF_004115215.2. Taxonomy (NCBI): domain Eukaryota; kingdom Metazoa; phylum Chordata; class Mammalia; order Monotremata; family Ornithorhynchidae; genus Ornithorhynchus; species Ornithorhynchus anatinus. Next base: position 510 of record NW_024396871.1, read on the forward strand.
ATCCTGCTCACACCTCAACTGGGCCAGGGCAGGATCCTTCTGCACCCAAATCTACCCTGCCGGGGCTCCTCCTTCTGTGAACGTGAACACAAGGGGCCTTATGCCGCTCTGGGCCCTATCTGTCTGTGCCTTAGTTCCCTCAGACTTTCAACCTCTCTCTGCTGAGGTAACCGCTATCCGAGCCCTGCCACTCTCTGGGCCATGATCATTCCATGCCCTTCAGAAGGCCTGAGTCCTCACGCTCCAGAGGCTAAATCCTCTTGGAGACCAAATCCTTCAGCACCCTAACAAGCGCCGAGCCCTCTAATCACTCTGAGACTTAAGGGCATTAGAACTAATCCTGCCTGAGCCCTCAGACAGATTTGAGTCTATTGGCCCTCAAGCCCTGAACCCAGGCTTCAGGCCTAATCCTACGGAGCCCAAAAAGCTGCCTCGTCTTTATCTTGTTTTGGAAGCCTGTAGATGCCTGCGAGGGCCAGTCATTCTGGCTCCTACAGTAGCACCCAGAGCTCTAATCCTTCTGAGCCCTAGAGGGCTTTTAACCTTGCTCCTTTTGAACCCCAAATATATTGAAACTGTGATAGGGCTGACTCTCCAGGCCACTCTGAGGGTTAACCCCCTGGGAGTCCAAAGAATCCTAATAACCCCAGCCCAAAACTCCTGCCGAATCTAATCTGTCTGACCTCAAACCTGCTCTCCAGTCCTAATGCTTCATAGCCCTAGACTCCATGAAACTTCTAATTCTCATTCTGAGTCCTACATCGCTCTGAGTCCTAATCCAGCTGCACACTGCATCTCTTTTCAGGCACTCTTCTTTTGAACCCTAATTAATTTTGAATCTTAGTTCTTCCACTTCCTACCAAAATAACTGTGGGTGCTACTCTCAACTCCTTTTGACTCCTAAGCCTTCAGGGCCCCCAAATGACCTGGGCCTCCCCTTAGCCTTCTGAGCCCTAAACCCACCAGAGTGATAATCCTTCTGAGTGAGCTCTGACGGCTGGGGAATCTCAATTTGGTTGATCCTAATGTGCTCGAGGCCCTAATTTTGGCTCAGGAGGAATTCACTGTGTCCTAATCCTTTGACGTCCATCGCCACTCTAAACCAGGTTCTCCTCCTATACCCTCAAGGAGCTCTGAGGTTTAATCCTTGTCAGTTCTAAGACAATTGGACTCATGATGCTAAGAGTCCTAATGGCTCTGGGTCTCTATATATTCCTGAGGCCTAATTTGATCTATACTCCAGCCCCCTCTGAACCCCAGAGGTTCTCATCCCTAAAATGCTCACTGTGTGAAACTCTGGAGCCCTCCATTGACTCTAAGTGTGCCCTAATCTTCTGGGAGCCCTAATTTGGCTGCACCCTATTAAGGATCAATCCTCTGACCACGGTTGCAGAGCACTGCTGAGCACTTTACTACTGCTTGCTAAGTACAGTACAACAATAAAGAGAAACAATTCCAGCCTACAGATAAAGTGAGGGAGACAGTCACTAAAACAAATGAACAGGCATGAAGATAAATATATAGAATTATAGGTTTCAATCCAAATACATATGTCCTGTTGGGCAAGGGGTGGAGAGAGCAAAGGGAGTTTAGACGAGGTGACACTGAAAGAAGCAAGAGCTGAGGAAAAGGGGGATTAGTTTGGGGAGGCTACTTGAGGAGTATGTCTACAGGAGGGCTTTGAAGGGAGGAAGGGTGATTGTTGGTGGATTTGAGGAGAGATGGCATTCAAGCCTAGAGGTTGGATATGGGCCAGGCGTGGCCAACGAGATGGGAGAGATCGAGGCCCAGCGAGAAGTTTATCACCAGAGGAGCAGAAAGTTTGGGCTGGGTTGGAGAAGGGGAGAAGAAAGGTGCGGGAAGAAGCGGCAAAGGGAAGGTGAGCTGCAAAACCAATAGTAAGGAATTTTTGTTTGTTCCAGAGGTTGGTATGTAACCACCTGGAGATTTTCGAGGCGTGGGGAAACATGTCCTGAAGGTTTCTGTAGAAAGATAATCCAGGCAGTGGAGTGAAATATGGGCTGAAGTGGGGAGAGGCAGGAGGTTGGGAGGTCAGAAAGGAGCCTGATGCTAGTTGGGCTAAGATAAGTGATCATATTAAGGTGGTAGTAGTTTCGATGGAGAGGAATGGGCTGACCTATGTGATGTTGTGAAGGTGAGACCAGGAGGATTTGGTGACCGATTGGATATGTGGGGTGAATGAGAGTGGAGTCAAGAAAGGTATCAAAGCTGGGGGCTTTTGAGATAGGAAGGTTGGTTGTGCCATCTACGGTGATGGGAAATTTTGTGGGAGGACAGGGTTTGGGAGGGGTCCTCAGGAGGTCTGCCTTGCACATGTTAGATTTTAGGTGGCAAAGGATATCTAAATAGAGGTGTTTTGAAGGCAGGAGGAGATGCAAGCCTGGAGTGAGGGAGAGAGATCAGGAGAAGAGATAGAGATTTCGGTGTCATCCACAAGGAGATGATAGTTGACCTCATGGGAGCCCACGTGTTTCCAATTTCCCAAGACCCTCAGAACACTCATTGCCCAGTGGTGCCCTATTCTTTCTCAGACCTAATCTGCTCTTGGAGGGCAATTCTTCAGGGCCCCAAGCGTCTCTCAGCCCTCATCCGGCAGAATTACTGACCCACAGCCTCGCATAGGACTCAAGCTTTTGGACCAAAAATCATAAAGCACCGCAGTCCCCCTGAACCCAGATCCCAGAAATCCTTGTGCCTCCACATCTGTCGCAACGTGCTGAGTTGCTCTTCCAAACCGTACACTTCTCTGATGTCCAGTGCTTCGACACACTGCATCTCTCCTGAATCTCAATCCATCTGGGCCTGAAAATGCTCTGAGTCCCGATCCCTTCGGCCCCCCTGAAACCACTCTGAGGCTGAATCCCTGGAGTCCTTAAAGCGCTCTGAGTCCTAAAGCTCCGCATCCCTAAAAACGCTCTTCACACACAGCCTTCTGGCAAATTTTAACCACTGGAGTGCTAACCAATCTAAGGTCCCAGCCATTCTGCCTCCTAATTCATTTGAACCCTCACTTGCTCAAGGCACCCGTTCTGCTCCGGTACCATTGGCCCTACTCCCCCGTCCTCTGGGCCCTGATCTGCTTCAAGCCCCCCATCTTTGGAAGGTGCCCTCGTTGGCTTTGTATTCTCCTCATTCAAATGAACCCTTTTCCTGCTCTGGTCCCAACACCTACCTCAGAACCCTCAGGCATCTGAGCCCCTAATGGACCTCGCCGAGCCTTACAGTGACGACAGTGGGAATCTAGTCTTTGTGGACCATTAACACCTGAGCCTTCCACAGCCCACCATTTAGTGGCCTGAGCCTTAGGTGTTTCTGAATCTGAATCCATTACGATCCCTGACCGCACCAAGCCCCAATGCTTCTGAGCCTTACAGAACTCTGAACCATTCTGCTAACTCTGCCTTGCTCTTCTCCTACCCCACCACCTAAGGATTTATTTGTATGTCAACACACACATATAAACACACTTACACCTCCCATATGTAAGCCCCCAAACACACACACCCAAACCACTACCTCTACCTCTCTCTCTTTCTCTCTCTCTCTCTCTCACACAAACACACACACACACACACACAGAGCTACACAGATTCACACAGCCTTGGGAATGGACAGACACACACACCTCACTTCAAACCTTTTGGACCACTTGAACTAACAGCTTTCTATCTTTAAACAACTCTGGGCTCTAGTAGTCCTGAACCTTAATTCAATCTATGCTCCAGCCCTCGCTGAGCCCCAACAGTTCTCATCCATAAAACACTCAGTGTGCAAAACTCACTGTATCCCAATCATTCGTAGGCCTCACCGACTCTGAGTTTACCCTGATCTGCTCCGAGCCCTAATCCAGCTGAGACCTACAGAAGGATGAATCACGGACAGTGGACTACAGAACCCATTCGAAATTAAGTCTTTGGCGACCTTCAAGCACCCGATCCCTGAGTATTATCCAGCTCTCCTGAGCCTTTCAGTGCTCTGAATCTGAATCTATCCCACTCCTGACACCCACTCAAGTCTCAACCTCTGAGCCCTGCCTAACTCTGTACCCAGTGCCCTAACTGTTGCCCACTCTTCCCTACCCTGCACCCACAGACACACACGGGAACACAGACATACACACAAAACATGTGTACAAAATGTGCCAATCTAAATCGAGTCACCTGGGCTGCCAAAGACCACTTTGGCTTGATTAGCTCCAAAATCCATTGGGTTGTTTTTCTGGTGATTCGTGGTATCCGCAAGAGACATCTCCATCACCTCATTCCAAAGGAATCGTTTATCGTTTATCTCTATCCTGTTTATTCACCATCCAGAATTCTAATCCCTACATTGTTTCTTGGAAACACCATAGACTTGAAAACTTGGAATTTTGTGGCAATGCTTACTACGGACCATTTCCTGACATTTTCCAGGTTCTTCATAGTAAGTCTTCCCAACGTGAATCCTCGATGTATTTCTTGACTACTTGTTCCTTTTTAGTATTGAATGGCTAACCCATTCTTCTCTCCATCCACGACAAATATGTTGAGACTTCCAGTTGTCATGATTTTTGTTTTCTTGACATTCAAAAGGAGGACCCAACCTTTTACCTATTGCTCCTTAACTTTTCATACTAAGCCCTTCAAATCTTCACTTTATGCTCATAGGGTCGTAACATCAGCATAACCAAGGTTGTTTTTATTCCTTCCTCCTGTCTTTAGTCCCTGTTCTTCTTCATCCAATCTGGATCCCCTTATGATGTATTCACTATAAAGGATTGAGAGAGGAAGTGATAAGACACATCCCTTTCTTCCCCCCTTACTAATGGGAAACCTATCTGTTTCTCCTATTCTCTTCCTTTTGGAGTCTCCCATTCAGGAGACAGATTCCATTATCATTGCCATTGAATAGTCAGGCAAGCCCGTTTTCCTTAATGTGGTTCAGAGTTTTTCATGATCCACACAGTTAAAGGCCTTACTATAATCAATAAAGCACAAGCCGACTTCCTTTGGATATTCTCTTGTCCTTTCAATTATCCAATGGACATCGACAATGACATTTCACATCCCTCATCTTTTCCTTTGGAATCCTGCTTCAACATCATTCCATGTAGGTCTCCTTGTGATGCTGTATGACTTTTAACAGTACCTTGCTGTTCTTGCTATGAGACCAAGAAAACTGTATCATAATTTCCTTTGGGGGCCATTAATAACCATCAGGACCCCTAATTCTCCACAGCCTACATTAACTGCCTATAGATTGAATCCTCCTGAGCTCTTTAGGTCCTGAATCCAAATGCTAATGACCCCCGACAGGTGACCTGAGCCCTAATTCTTCTGAGCTCCCAAAACCACCAAAGCTCCCAAACCAACCTCCTAAACCAAACCAGCTTCCAAAACCAACCTCACTAGAGCAGACCCAGAAATTTCTCCTCAGCCCTAAACAATGCATGGCTCTAATCCTTCCCAACCCTGAATCGCTCTGAACCTTCCTCTTCATGACCCTGAATGCAAGTGGCAGGGTCACCTCTCTGTGTGACTTTAATCTTCAGAACACTTGGAGGCCTCAATCTTACGACCCCCAAACTGGGTCAAGTTCTCAACCTTCTGAGCCCTGACCTGCTCCATAGGGGTTCCTTCTTCTGAGTCTTAGGCCACTCTAGAACCCGATTGTTCCCTGCCCAATACTGTTTGGAGCCTTATTCATCTGAGCCTTAGTCCACTCTTTCTTTCAGCCTCTCTCCACCAAGGTTACCACTGCAGGGCTATGCCTTTCTCTTGGCCTGGACCTAAGTGTGACCTTCAGCTGCCCTGACCCCTAATGCTACTGAGGATAAATCTGTTTGGAGCCAAACATTCTGAGCCCTAATACGCTCTGAGCCCTAAGGTGTTTGAGGGCTAATCCTAACTGAGCCCTCAAACACCGAAGCCCCAGATGGCCCTTTCCAAGTTATTTGATTTTTCATTTCTCATCCCTAAGCCACTTAGATTAGCAAACTCATTGAGCCCTAATCCTCTTGAGCCACAAACTCACCCTGTCCCCGTGCTCTCCCATGCCCTGTGAGAAGCTCTGAGCCAGAACCCTGCTGAGCGTGACAGAACATCGAAACCTCTTCCAACTGTTGGAACCAAGTCTTCATTATTATTATGATTTTGTGCCGTCAAGTCGTTTGAGATTCATAGCGACTCCATACTGTCTTCGGAATGTTCTGTGCTCTGCCATAATCCACAAACTGTCTGACGGTTCTTCCGATATCACTGTTACGGTCTTCAGCCATCTAAGTGCGGGTCTGCCTCATCCACCTTTTCTCTGGACTTTTCCCAGCGTTAGTGACTTCTCCAGAGAATTAATCCTCCTGATCTTGTGTCCAAAATATGCAAATCCTAGTCGAGTCATGTGGCCTTCCAAAGACCTCTTTGGCTGAATATTTTCCTAAATCAAATTTGGATGTTTTTCAGGCAGTCCATGATAGTGGCAAATGCCTTCTCCAAAACCACATTTCATAAGAATTTTTATTCTTTCTGTCCTGCTTTTTCATTGTCCAGTTTTCTGAGCCATACACCGTCACTAGAAACACCATAGAAGTGACAATTTGTATTTTTCTGACAATCAGTAGAATTGGGGTTCTTCCCAGGCTCTCATTAGTAACTTTCTCCTAAACGAATCTTCAACGTATTTCTTGACTATTAGTTCTTTATTACTGATTATTGATTCCCGGAGAGGAAATCTGTCACCTATTTCAATCTGGTCTCCATCCATTACAAATGTGTTATAACTTCTTGTTGTCTTGATCTTCACATTCTTGACTTTAAAATGTTGGCACCATCTTTTTTTTTCTGTCCCTTAACTTTGAAGAATAAGCTTTTCGAATCTTCACTTTCTGCTCATAGGGTAGTATCGTCAGCATCATGAAGCTTGTTTCTGTTCCTTCCTCTAATCAATTAATCACATTCTGACTTCCTTTTGACATTCTCCTGTCCTTTCAATTATCCAGCTTACATCAGCAGTAACTTCTTGCAGCCCTTGGCCTTTCTGGCTGGCCTGTGATATCAAAACAGGTGAATAGGCATCTATATAAATAAATGGAATTATAAATATATACATATATAAAGAAGTACTGTGGGTCAGGGAGATGTAGGGTGGTGGGGGAGAACACAGGGCCGGAGGAGAGGTGACATAGAAGGGAGGGGAAGCTGAGGAAAAGGGGGCTTAGACTGGGAAGGCATCTTGGAGGAGGTGCATCTTCAGTTGGTCTCTGAAGGGGAAAAGAGTGATTTTTGGCAGATGTGAGGAGGGAGGGCATTTCAGACTAGATGTAGGATGTGAGCCGGGAGTCAGCTATGAGACGGGTGAGATCGAGGCTAAGTCAGAAATTAGTACCAGAGGAACGTAGTGTGTGGGTTGGGATGTAGAAGGAGAGAAGGGAGTTGAGATAAGTAGGAACAAGGTGATGGAGAGCTTTAAAGCCAAAGGTGAAGAGTTTTTCTTTGACCTGGAGGTTGATAAGCAACCACTGGAGATTTTGGAGGAGGAGGGTGACAAACCCTGAAGATTTCTGTAGAAAGATAATCCAGGTAGGAGAGTGAAGTATGGACTGAAGTGGGAAGAGGCAGAAGGTTGGGAGGTCAAAAAGGGGGCTGATGCAGTAATCTGGTCGGGATAGGATGAGTGGCTGTAGTACAATGGCAGTGGTGTGGACAGGGAAACCAATCTGATTCGCCATATTCTGTTCTTACTGTAGACTCCTGCTCAGGGTACAGGTTGTAATTAAATGGTCTGGCCAGCCCATTTTCCTGAATGGGCTCTGGATTTTTTCGTAATCCATTCAGGCAAATGTCTTGGTGTTGGTGAGCAGGTGAGAGAGGTGGGAGTGGGTGAGGGATTGATGAAGGAATGAATTAATGTGAAGTGAACTAGAGAGTCATGTCAAGGATGACACCAAGGCTGCGAGCTCGTGAGACACAACTGGATAGAGCTCGGGAGGGAAGAGAGAGAGGTGTGTCTTGGACATAGTGAGTTTGAGGTGGTGGGAGGACGTCCAAGTAGGGATGTCCTGAAGTCAGGAGGAAATGTGAACTGGGAGGGAGGGAGAGAGAATAGGCAAAGAGATGCAGATTTAGATGTCATGGTAGCTGAGCTGGTAGTTGAAGCTGTGGGAGCGTGAGCCATTGCACCCTAATGTGCTCGAGGTCCTAATGCCAGCTCAGGTGGAATTCACTCTGAATCCAAATCCTGTGGTGCCCTCTGCCCTCCATCTTCTCTTTCCTTCTCCTTTAGAACAACTCCAGGTGGCAATCCGTGCTCAGTGTAGGTGATAGGCATCTGAGGGATATAAGGTCAGAGCAAGACAGGACTAAGAAGTGCTTAAGCTACAAAGAATTAAAGTAGGGCTACAGAGGATTAGTAGCCCGGTCGGTTATCATCGGTCCTTAAAGACAATTATCATACAGTTTCCTTGATCCTTGATCTTACGGACCAGCAAGGCAGTGCTAAAAGTCATGCAGCATTGCACAGAGCTCTAGATGGAATGTGAATTGTCAGATGTTGAATTAGGATTCTGAAGGGAAGCACATGGACTGTGAGCTGCTTTTGCTGATGTCTGTTGGATAATTGAAAGGACAGGGGAATATCCAAGTGAAGTCAGCATGTACTTCTTTGATTATAGTGAGGCATTCAACTGTATGGATCACGAAAAACTCTGGAGCACATTAAGAAAAATAGGGTTGCTGCTCCATTTAATCTCAATGATATTGAATCTGCATGCCGGACTGGAGGCCACAATAAAAACAATATGTGGAAAAACAGATTGGCTTCCCATTAGTAAGGGGGTGAGATATCGCCTTATCTCTTCATCCTTAATTATCTTTGTTATTACTGTTAGGATATTATTGTTATCACAATTAAGTACCATCGTGTCATTTCCAATTCATAGTGACTCCAATGGAGTCACTACTTTCTCCAGAATGTGCTTTCCTCTGCATAATCTACAAACCTTTCTAATGGTTTTTCCATTACCGTTGTTACGGTGTCTACCCATTCTACCTACTGATCTGCCCCTTCTATCTTTTTCCTGAATTTCCCCCTAGCATTAGTGTCTTCTCCAGAGATTTAGTCCTCCTGATTATGTGTGCATGCGTGTGTGTGTGTGTATGTGTGTAGGAGTGTGTCCGGCACGAATCTGTAGGTGGCAGTGCGGGGGAAGAGTGGAAGGAGTAGGGCATTGGGTACAGAGTTTATGTAGAGTTCAGAAGATCTGAGACTCGGACCCTGTCAGGGGTCAGATGGATTTGGATTCAGTGCACTTAAAGGCTCAGGTGGACTTGTGTTCACTGCAATTAATGGAGGGCTGGGAAAGAATAAGAAATAGTTCCAATCGTGGTAAGAGGACTGATCGTTCTGTAGGATTCAGCCTGGTTAGGGCTCAGAGCAGATGAGAGCCCACTCAGAGTCGGTCGAGGACTCCAAAGAACTGGGGACACAGTGAGCATTACTCACGGAGCGTCTTAAGGATGAGAACTGTTGGGACGGATCAAAGTAGGACTCAGGCCTATTAGGGCCCAGAGCGATTAGGCCTCTTACCATCAGGATTCTGATCTCCTCATAGCTCAGTGGGATTGGGTCTTGCAGCCCCTCAGGGGCATAGAAGGAGAAGAGGGCCCAGAGCAGTGGAAGACACCCAAGGGTTAAGACTGAGGGCAAATTCCACCTAAGCCTCAGGCACATTAGGTTTCAATCAAATCAGGAACCCCGTGTGACTAAGGTCAAATAAGGATTAGTACTGAGGTTGATTTCAGGCATAGAAAGCTACCGGAAGGACCAGGGCATTTTGGGGTTCTGAAGGATTTGGAGCCCATACCAGGTTGGGGGTATGGAGTAGTTTGAAGGGAATGGAATAACTTAGACGTGGAGTGGGTTAGGGCTCAAAAGGATTGCCACCGAAGAGAGATGCAGCGGGCAGCCACATTAAGATTCAGAATACTGGAGGGCTCAGAATGAGAATTTGGGGGTTCAAATTCTGTAGGACACTAAGTCATCAGGACTGGAAAGCAGGTTTGTGGCCAAAAAGATTAGGACCGGAGTAATTTTGGACTGAGATTAGTAGGATTCTTAGGCCTCAGAGTGGCCTGGAGGATCAGCCCAATCAGAGGCCCCATGACGGTTCAGAGGGAGTGGGGCCAAAAGCTGTTTAGGGCTCAGAAGGATTTCTGCTCAGGGCACTGCAAGACTCAAAATGATTGGCACTTGAGTATCTCTCTGATTCAGTCCTTTACTGATCCATCTAAAGTCACTCCCTTGGTGAAATCATTCGCACCCACCACTTCAACTATCATCTCTATGCAGATGACTCCCAAATCTCCATCTCCTCCCGTGTTCTCTCCCCCTCCCTCCAGGCTCGTATCTCCTTCTGCCTTCAGGACATATCCACCTGGGTGTCTGCCTACCACCTAAAACTCAACATGTCTAAAACTGAGCTCCTTGTCTTCCCTCCCAAACCCTGTCCTCTTCCTGACTTCCCTGACACTAAGGACGGCTCGACCATCCTTCCCGTCTCACAGGCCTGCAACCTTGGTATCATCTTTGACTCTGCTCTCTCATTCACCCCACACAACCAATTTGTCACCAAGACCTACCAGTCTCACCTTCATAATATCACCAAGATCCGCCCTTTTCTCTCCATCCAAACCAATACCTTGCTGGCACAAGCTCTCATAATATCCCAACTGGAATATTGCGTTGGCTTCCTTTCTTATTGCCCATCCTCCTGTCTCTCCCAGCTCCTGTCTATTACTCATTCCGCTGCCCAAGTTATCTTTCTACAGAAATACTCTGGGCATGTCTCTCCCCTCCTCAAATACCTCCAGTGGTTGCCTATCAATAATAATAATAATAACGTTGGCATTTGTTAAGCGCTTACTATGTGCCGAGCACTGTTCTAAGCACTGGGGTAGACACAGGGGAATCAGGTTGTCCCACGTGGGGCTCACAGTCTTAATCCCCATTTTACAGATGAGGTAACTGAGGCACAGAGAAGTTAAGTGACTTGCCCACAGTCACACAGCTGACAAGTGGCCGAGCCGGGATTCGAACCCATGACCTCTGACTCCAAAGCCCGTGCTCTTTCCACTGAGCCACGCTGCTTATCAACCTGTGTATTGGACAAAAACTCCTCACTTTTGGCTTCAAACCTCTCCATCACCTAGCCTCCTCCTCCCTCACCTCCCTTCTCTCCTTCTGCAGCCCACCCCATCCATTCCACTCCTCTGCCACTAAACTCCTTATGGTCTCTACTTGGCACCTGTCCCACTGTAGACCCTGGTCCAAGTCCTAGCACTGAAACAGAATGCCCTCCTTCCTCACATCTGCCAAACTAACTCTCTTCCTCTCTTCAAAGGCCTACTGAGAGCTCACTTCCTTCAGGACCCCTTCCTAGATGGAGACCTTCCTTTCCCTATGCTCCTCCTCCCCTCTTCATTCCCCTTACTCCCTCCTTCTGCTCTCACCCCTTCCCCTTCCCACAGCAATCATGCATGTTTGTATGTATTATTTATTGCTCTATTTCTTTTATTAATGAGGTGTATGTATCAATGATTCAATTTATCTTGATATTGATGCCAGACTACTTGTTTTGTTTAATTTTGGTTTGTTGTCTGTCCTCCCCCTTTAGACTCTGAGCCCCTTGCTGGGCAGAGATTGTCTCTATCTGTTGCCGAATTATACATTCCAAGCACTTTGTACAATGCTCTGCACATAGTAAGCACTCAATGAATATGATGGAATGAATGAATGATCCACCAAGCCCATTTCCCTTATTGTTTCTTGTGATCTATGCACCCAAAGACTTTACTATAATCAATAATGCACATGCTGACTTCCTTCTGATATTCTCTTGTCCTTTCAGTTATCCAATGGACATTAGCAATAATATCTAATGTCCCTTGTCTGTTCCTTCAGAATCCTGCTGGAACACTGAAAATTCAAGTTCCATGTAGGTCTCGATGACATGTTGTGTGATTCTGCAGTGTCTTCGTGGCCTCGGAGATCAAGGAAACTGTTAAATTAATTCTTTGGGGACTGTTATAACCACCAGGCCCCCCTAAACATCTGGCATGCCCTTATGTTAACTGCTGGGATCATGAGTCCCTCCTGAGCTCTGAAGTGGCCCTGAATCCAAATTCCTCTGATCCCATTCATTCATTCATTCATTCACTCATTACATTCAGTTCATGTCATATTTATTGAGCGCTTTACTATGTGGCAGAGCACTGTACTAGCACCTCTGGAAATGAACAAGTCGGCAACCAAGATAGGAGACAGTCCCTGCCATGGTGATGGGCCTTACCAGTCTTAATTCAGGGGAGGATGGACAGACAAGAACAATGGGCAAAGTAAATAGAGTCAAGGGGAAGAACATCTCAATAAAAACAACTGGCAAACTAAATAGGAATCAAGGTGAAATACATTTCGATTTACTGAAAATTAAATAGGGTAATGGATAGTATACTGCCAGTTGAGCAGACGAGTTACAGTGCACAAGGGATGGGAAGGGAGATGGGGAGGAGCAGAGTGAGAGGGGGAAAAGAGGGTTTAGCTGTTGGAGAGGTGAAGGGGGGGTGGTAGAGGAGTAGAGGGAGAAGAGGAGCTCAGTCTGGGAAGGCCTCTTGGAGGAGGTGAGTTTTAAGTAGGGTTTGAACGAGGGGAAGAGAATCAGTTTGGCGGAGGTGAGGAGGAGGGGCATTCAGGACCGCGGGAGGGACGTGGCCCAGGGGTCGATGGTGGATAGGCGAGACGAGGGACGGTGAGGAGGTGGGCAGCAGAGGAGCGGAGTGTGTGGGGTGGGTGGTAGAAAGAGAGAAGGGAGGAGAGGTAGGAAGGGGCAAGGTGATGTAGAGCCTTGAAGCCTAGAGTGAGGAGTTTCTGTTTGGAGTGGAGGTTGATAGGCAACCACTGGGAGTTGTTTAACAAGGGAGTGAACATTGCCCAGATCGTTTCTGCCAAGGAAGATGAGCCGGGCAGCGGAGTGAAGATAGGGCTGGAGGCGAGGCGAAAGAGTGAGGAAGAGAGATCAGAGAGAAGGCTGACACAGTAGTCTAGCCGGGATATAACGAGGGCCATGTAAGCAGTAAGGTAGCCGTTTGGGTGGAGAGGAAAGGGTGGATGCTTGGCGATATTGTAAAAGTGAAAGCCGGCAGGTCTGGTAACGGATAGGATGTGGGGGGTGAATGAGAGGGACGAGTCAAGGATGACACCGAGATTGCGGGTCTGAGAGACGGGAAGGATGGTTGTGCCATCCACGGTGATAGAGAAGTCTGGGAGAGGACCGGGTTTGGGAGGGAAGATGAGGAGCTCAGTCTTGCTCATGTTGAGTTTTAGGTGGCGGGCCGACATCCAGGTGGAGATGTCCTGGAGGCAGGAGGAGTTGCGAGCCTGAAGGGAGGGGGAAGAGGACAGGGGCGGAGATGTAGATCCCTGAACCTGCCCTGAGCTCAAATTCATTCTGAGTCCCCAAAACCACTCTTAGGCCCAATCCTACAGAGCCCTGCATTTTACCTAGATTCTTTGAATTTCCCTGGGAACACTAAATCAATGTTGACCCCTAATTTTTCCCAGCCGCTGAACACGTGGCTTCCTGTACCCTCATCTTCCTGACCCTTAATCCAAACAGTGGGGTCCACCTCTTTGTGTGACTTCATTACACTGAGCCCTAGGAAGACACTCTGAGTCTTCAGGCTTCATTTAGCTCCGAGAACACTCGAAGGTCTCAATCCTGCCGACCCTGAAATTGGGCTGAGGCCAGATCCTTTTGAGCCCCAGTGTGTCCCACGGGGGTTTCTCCTCCTTCTGAGATATAGACCGCAGTGAGCTCTGCTTGTTGTCTGCCCTCCCCCGCTCCAAGCCCTAACTGTCTGAGGCATTAGTCCACTCTACTTTTACTTCACCCTCTTTTGCCAAGGTTTCCACTTTCAGAGACCTGCCACCTCTGGGCCTTGGTCATTGATACACTGAGCCCTCAGGCTCCTGGAGATAAATCTGCCTCTCTGAGCCCTCTAATTGCTCTGAGCTTCAAGGTACTCTGAGGGCTAATTTTAGCTGAGCTTGCAAATGGATTTGAGTGTACTTTAACTCAAGTCCTGAATCCAGGCTTCAGGCCTAATCCTTCAGAGCCTGAAAGAGTGTATAATTTTGGTCCTGATTAGGAAACTTGGAGAGGCCCTCAAGGGTGCACTCTTTCTGGGCCCTGCAAAACTCTGAGCCCTAATCCTTCTGAGCCCTAGAGGACTTCTGGCCTTGCTTCTTTTGAACCCCAAACACATTGGAACGCTTATTGGCCTGACCCTCCAGGCCGCTCTGAGGTCTAACCCGTTGGAACCCTAATAATCTCAGCAGAAACTGCAGCAAGGTCTAATCCATCTGGCCTCAATCCTAATGCGTCCCTCCAGTTCTACCATTTCAGAGCCTTAGAATGTTCAAAACCCTTAATTCTCATTCCTGAGCCCTCCAGCACTCTGAGTCCTAATCCAGCTGCACACTGCATCTCTCTTGAGTAACAATTTTTTTGATCCCTTACCTCGCTCTGAGACTAAATTCTTCTGCTCCCTTCAAACCACTCCTGGTGGCCCCAAAGCCATCTGCACTCCTAATCATTCAGACCCTGAAAATGCCCTGGGTCTCCCGCTAGCTTTCTGTGCCCTAAAGCAACCTCAGTGCTAATTCTTCCTGGACCTTAGTTGCTCGGGCATCCTGATTTGCTTGAACCCTACTCTGCTCGAGGCCCTGATTATAGCCAGGTGGAATTTGCCCAGAGTTCCTTTATTCCCTTGGGCAGGCCTCCACTGCTCTGGCTTCAACTCTCTTTCTTTGCCCTCGAGGGACTCCAAGGCCCAATCCCGATGAGGTTTGAGTCAATTGGAATCCTGATGGTTAGGGGATTCCAGTGGCTCTGTGTCCTTAAATGTTTCTGAGCCTAAAAAGGTCTGAAGCCCTAATTTGACCTGTCCTCCAACCTGTTCTGAACTCCAACAGTTCTCACTTCTAAAACCTTCAGCATGTGATGCTCATCGTGTCCGCAGTTGTTCTGAGTTCTCTACTGACTTCGAGTGGGCCCTCATCCACTCGGAGCCCTGTCCAGGCTGAATCCTACAGAAAGATCAATCCCCTTACCACGGTTGGAACTAAGTTTCTGGGGACTGTTAAACACCCAACCTCTTAGCCTACCCCAGGTCTCCATTAATTGCAATGAACACTAGTCTGCCTGAGCCTTTAAGAGCACTGAATACAAAGCCACCCAACCCCTCCTGACTGTCTCTGAGCCCCAAAGTTTCTGAGCCCTATATAACCCTGAACCCAACACCCTAGCTGCTGCCCACTCTCCCTCACCCCCGCCACCTACAGATTACTAATCGGACACACACACACACACACACAAACACACACACAGATACACACACACTCACACCACAAACACACACACACACACACACTAACTCACACACACCCTCACACCGGACACATACTTGCCTTTGTTCAAACCAAATCTTTCTGAACCTTTGGCCACACTGATCTCTAAACCTTCTGAGCACTTAACTGCCGGGAGTATTGACTCTTCAGAACTCTCCAACTGCTCGAATCCAAATCTGCCAGAGCCCTAAATAGTGCACACCCTTCTACAGCTTTAAACCCCAAAACTACCCTGAGGCCCTGCTTCTTTTGGGCTCTAATGGAACTGGATCCCGAGCCTTTCTGAGTCCTAATACACTATGAGGTCTAATAGTTTCCTCCCTGGCTACAGTGAGATCTAAAATCTCTGAGTCCTAACTAACCTCAACCCCACATCACTTGCAGTTCTCAACTTCTCAGACCCCAAGTGTGTTCTGACCCGCCCCCGTCCCCCCGAGACCTTCAGGGCACTCATTGCCCAGTGTGTCCTACTCTTCCTCAGATTTAACCTGCTCAGGGGGGCAATTTTTCCATGCCCCAATCTGCTCTGCGCACCCAGCCAGTGGACGCCTAACCAATTCTCAACTCTCAGCCCCCCTTAGACTGAAAATCGTACTGGGCTCTAGTACTCCTTATGCCTCCACATCTGTCTCAGCCCTCAAACTGTGCTGAGCCACACAGTTCTTCCAAGCCTCATACCTCTCCGATGAGTAATCCTCTCTCTTGAATCCCAGTCCATCTGGGCCCTAAACTGCTCAGTGTCTGGATCTCTTCAGCTCCCTTGAATACATTCTGGGGCTTAATTCATTCAATCATAGAGAAGCCTTGGAGTGCACCTCCTGAAGGGGAAGGGCCCAAAGCAGATTGGGTTCCAGAAGGATAAGAGAGTGGAGCGAATAACACCTCAGCACAAGAAGAGCTTTGAGCATGAGAAGCAGCATAGCTCAGTGGAAAGACCACGGGCTTTGGAGTCAGAGGTCATGAGTTCGAATCCCAGCTCTGCCACTTGTCAGCTGTGTGACTGTGGGCAAGTCACTTAACTTCTCTGTGCCTCCAGTTACCTCATCTGTAAAATGGGGATTAAGACTGTGAGCCCCACGTGGGACATCCTGATTCCCTGTATCTACCCAGACTTAGAACAGTGCTCGGCACATAATAAGCGCTTTAACAAATTCCCAACATTATTATTAATCATATTAATTGAGTGCTTACTGGTGTGCAAGAGCACTGTACTAAGTGCCTGGGACCCTTTAACTGCTTTGAATCCTAAGCCTTCTCTTCCCTCGAGATGCTCTTCACACAGAACCTTTTGGCCAACTTTTACCCGAAGGAGTCCTAAAGCTTCTGAGCCCCCTACATCGCTCTGCCTCTTAATTCCTTTGAATCCTAATTGCTCAAAGCTCTTCTTGTGCTGAGGTGTTATTTGCTCCACTCTCCCATCCTTCTGGAACCCAATCTGCTTTGGGCCCTTCCCCTTCAGGAGGTGCACTCCAAGGCTCTGCAGAGAAGCAGCGTGACTCAGTGGAAAGAGCACGGGCTTCGGAGTCAGAGGTCATGAGTTCGAATCCCAGATATGCCACTTGTCAGCTGTATGACTGTGGGCAAGTCACTTCACTTCTCTGTCCCTCAGTTCCCTCATCTGTAAAATGGGGATGAAGACTGTGAGCCCCACGTGGGACAACCTGATTCCCCTGTGTCTACCCCAGCGCTTAGAACAGTGCTCTGCACATAGTAAGCACTAAACAAATACCAACATTATTATTATTATTGTTACTATATTTGTCATGCAAGCCACATCCTTCTGAGCCCTAGACAACTCTGGGCCCTGATTGTTCTCTGCCCTACGCTGTTCTGTGCCTAAGCTGTCTGAGCCTTAATGTCCTCACTTTCAACCTCTCTCTGCCAAGGTTACTGTTTTGGGAACCATGCTATGCTCTGGGGCCAAATTGTTCCATGCCCTTCTGGCACCCTGAGCCCCAAGCCTCTTAAGGATATATCCGCTTGGAACCCAAATCCTTCCGAATCCTAAACCTCTCAGAGCCCTCTTATTATTCTGATCCTTAAGGAGCTCTGAGGACTAATCCTACCTGAGGCATCAAATGGATCTGATCCTATTTCTTTTCGATTCTTTAACCCAGGCTTTTCCTAGCCTAATCGTTTGGACCCTGGAAGAGGCACAACTAGTCCTTAGCCTGATTTGGAGACCCGCAGAGACCCTTGAGGGTCAATCTTTCTGAGCACCGCAATGCCCTGAACACAAGTCCTTCTGAGCCCTAAAGGGGCTTTTTTGGCCCTGCTTCCTCTGAGCCCCAAACACATCAGACCTCCAGTTGGGCTGAACCCTCCAGGCCACTCTGAGGCTTAACCCCTCGGAGCCCTGAAAATCTAATAATCTCAGCCCTAAACTGCTCCTGCTCCTAATCCATCTGGCCCTCAAACCTGCTCCTCAGTCCTAAACACTTTGAAGCCTTAGACTGTTTGAAATCCCTAATTCTCATCCTTGAGCCGTTACCATGCTCTGGGTTCTAATCCAGATGCACATTGCCATCTGTCTTCAGTCACAGTGCTTTGGAGCCTTAACTCAGTCCAGGTCTTCAGTTCTTCTGCTCCCTTAAATCAACTCCTGGGGGCCTCTCATTTCAGCCCCTAGGCCGCTTTTTGGTTCCTAATCTTTCAGGACCCCCAGATTGTTCTGATCTCCATGTAGCCTTCAGCGTCCTACGCCAAACTGAGTGATAATCCTTCTAAGCCTTTAACGACTGGGGGGACCTGATTAGGATGAAACCCTAATGTAGTTGAAGTTTTGATTTTGGCCTTCGAGGATGGAATTTCCTCAGATTGAACTCCTTTGGCGGCCCCATGCCACCTGTGGATCCTGTTCTCAGTGGGGTTAGACTTCAGAGCCCCAAGGTAATTGGACTCCTGACAGTAAAAGGCCTACTGGTTCTGGGTCCTTCAACTGCTCTGAACCTTTATAGGAATGAGCCCTAATTAGAACTGTGCTCCAGCCCTCTCCAGATTCCCAAAGGTACTGACCCTAAAGATGCTCATCATGTGAAACTCACTGAGTCCCCAATCCTTTGGAGCCCTCATCCGACTTTGAGTGTGTCCTCATCTGCTCAGAGACCTAACCCAGTTGAGCCCTACAGAAGGATCAGACCTCTGACCACTATAGGAACTAAGTTAGAGGACATTGTTAGACACCCAAATATTCAGTCTTCCCCAGCCCTCCACTAGCTGCTGTGAGCACAAATCCTCCTGAGCCTTTAAGTGCTCTAAATCAGAATCCATCGAAACGTGACATGGCTCCAAGCCTCAATGCTTCTGAGCCCTAGATAGTTCAGAATTCAATGCCCTAACTCCTGTCCACTATTCCCCTTCCCAGCAACCTGCAGACCCAACATCTCTGAGACCTAAGATACCTGAGGCCTAATTGGCCTGAACTCTAAATAACTTGGAATTCTCCACTTTTCAGTGTCCACACATTTCAAGACCTCCAAACATATATCACCCAGGGTGACTGATCTTATCTCAGACTAAATCGGGGTGTGGAGTGCAATTCGTCGGCCACCCAAGCTTGCTCTGGGACCTCAGTCAGTTGACACACTAAACAATTCTGAGCCCTCAACCTCAATGAGCATTCAGGTTTTGGTACCAAATATCACCCAGAGTCCCAATCCTGCTAAGACCAGACCCCGGAACTCCTTGGGTCTCTACATCCATCTCAGCCCTCTTACTGCTCTCAGGTGCATAGTTCTTCCCAAGCCCTATGCCTCCCTTCTGCTCAGTCCTTCAGCATACTGCATTTTGCTTGCATTTTGCTTAGGTTTGGGGCCCTAAACCGCTCTGAGTCCCAATCCTTTCAGCTCCCCTGAAATCACTCGGGGGCTTAATCCCTGGGGCCCTTACTGCACTCTGAATTCTAAACCTTCCCATCACTCAAAGTGCTCATCAACCCATAGCCTTTGGCGAATTTCATGCCAGTGGAGTCCTAATCCTTCTGAGCCCGCAACCGCTCAGCTTCCTAATCTTTTTGAAATCTCACTTGCTCAAGTCACCCATCCTGCTCAGGTCCCAATGGCTCTGATCCCTCATCCTCCTTGGCCTCGATCTACTTTGGGCCCTTCTCCTTCGGAAGGTATCCTCAATGGCTCTGTGTTCTCTTGGTTTGAGTGTCTTTCCTGTCCTGGGTCCCAACACCTACCTCTAAGTCCCCGAGGACCTAAGCCCCAAAGGGATCTTTACAAACCCCTGATTATCTGATCCCTAAGCAGCTCAGAGTAGCAAACTCACCGTGTCCCAGAGATTCAAAGCCACTCCATTGATATACTGTCTCTAGAACGTCCTGTCCTCTCTCATAATCCACAACCTTCTAAATGATTTCTCCAGTTTCATTTTTAAGATCTTTAGCCATCTAGCTGCTGGTCGACCTCTTCCATATTTTCTCCGGACTTTTCCTAGCACTGGTGTCTTCTCCAGAGAACTCCTCCTTCCGATGATGTGTCCAAAATATGTTAATCTAAGTCGAGTCATTTGGCTTTCCAAAGACCCCTTTGGCTTAATTTCCTCCATAACCCATTTGGTTGTTTTTTCAAATGGTACTCACAAAAGCCTTCTCCAACCCCACATTTCAAAAGAATCCATGTTATTTTCTAACTTGTTTTTTTCACTGTCCACCTTTCTGATCCATACATTGTCACTGGAAACAGCATAGAATTGACAATTTACCTTTTACTGGCAGTTCTTGCTTCAGCCCATTTCATGGTGTTTTCAAGGCTCTTCTAGCAAGTCTTCCTGTGGGAATGACTACTAGTTCCTTTATTACTGATTATCAATCCCAGGAGAGAAAAAATTGTCAACTGTTTCAGTCTTCTCTTCATCTACTATAAATGTGTTAAAATTTCCCACGTCATGACCTTGGGATTCTTGACATTCAAATAGAGGTCCCATCTTTTTGCTCTGTTCCTTTACTTTTAAGAACAAGTCCTTCAACCTTTACTTTCCCCTCACAGGGCAGAGACATCAGTATAATGGAAGTTGTTTATAGTCTTTCCTCCAATCCATACTCCCGATTTGTCTTCATCCAATCTGGTTTCTTTCATTATGGATTCTGTATTAAGGACGCAAAGATAAGACAATAGGATACATCCTTGTCTTTCCTCCCAACTAATGGGTAACCAATCTAGTTCTTCATAATCTGTTCATACTGCTGCTTCCCTTTTGGGATACAGTTTCCTTCTCAATGCAATTAAATGGTCCAGCAAGCCCATTTTCCTTAATGTCTTCCAGAGCTTTTTGGATCCACGCAGACAAAGGCCTTTCTATAATCAATAAAACACATACTGACTTACTTTTGATATTCTCTTGTCCTTTCAATTATCTAGCAGATATCAGCAAGAAGGTTTCACATCTCTCTCTCTTTCCTTCAGAATCCTGCTTAACCATCAGACAATTCACTTTCCATGTAAGTCTCCAGGCCATGCTGTATAAATCTGAGTGGTACCTTAGTAGCCAGTGAGATTAAGGAAACTGTACGATGATTTTTTTGCAGGGACTTGGAAAGTACAGTTTAGGAATAAAGAGAGAGCATACATGCCCACACGGGGCTTACTGCCTGAAAGGGGGGAGACAGACATCAAAATAAGTAAACAGACTTCATTGTTAATCAATAGAGTTATAGATATAAGCACATCAAAACAAGGAAAGAGGGATCAATAGAAATAAATACAATTTTAGATATGTAAACATCAAAACAACTTAAGAGGCTTCAATATAAATGAATAGAATTGTAGATATGGACATCTATACGTAAGTGCTGAGGGGCAGAGAGACAGAGCGGTAGAGCAAAGGGAGCTAGTCAAGGTGATGCAATTAGGAGGGGGAGATAAGGAAAAGAGGGAGTTTGGTCTGAGAAGCCTTCTGGGAAGAGGTGCACCTTCTGTAGGGTTTTGAAGGGAGAAGAGTGATTGTTTGGGAGATTGGAGGAGGGAGGGAATTCCTCTCCAATGGTAGGACATGGGCCAAGGGTCGAGGGTGGGACAGGAGAGAACAAGGCCCAGTGAGAAGCTTAGCACCAGAGGAGTGGAGTGGGTGGGCTGAGAAATAGGAGAAGAGAGGTGAGGTAAGACGGTGCAAGGTCATGGAGATCTGGGAAGAGTATAGTGAGGAGTTTTTGTTCGATACATAGGTTAATATACAACCACTGGAGATTTTTGAGGAGAGGGTTGACATGCCCAGAACGTTTCTGTAGTAAGGTAATCTAGACAGCAAAATGAAGTTTAGACTAGATGAG
>NW_024396872.1:0-45838 GCF_004115215.2 Ornithorhynchus anatinus
TCCCGTTGCCTAAACCTTTCCCCCTAGGCCAACTTTTCGCCACTGTAACCTCCTCTAGGCTACATTTCCACTCTGCTAACCTTGTCCCCGGCTTTGCCCTCTGATTCATTCCATATATTTATGGAGCGCTTACTATGTGCAGAGCACTGTTCTAAGCCTGGGGTAGATCCAGGGTCATGAGATAGTTCCACGTGGGGGCTGATCGTCCTCATCCCCATTTTAACAGAGGAGGTTACTGAGGCCAGAGAGGTGAAGTGACTTGCCACAGCCTCCTAGCCGAGAGGTGGCGGAGCCGGGGTGCCTCGCCCATTGACCCCAACATCCTTTCCTTCCCCATTTGGGCCCCCCATGCTTAGCCCCTGCAGGTTTGGCCCCAAACCCTTATGTTCCATGATGGGAACACCCCCCCCCCGGTTCCTCCACCCTATTTGGCTTGGGGGCTTGGCCCCGAACCATTTTTGTTCCAGTTTCAGACAAAATGGTTGCTCCAGTGGTTATCCTCGGCTTTGAGGGTCATCTCTCTTATACTGTGGGCAGACTCCACTTGCCGATTTTCGCTCTTAATAATAATGTTGGTGTTTGTTAAGGGCTTACTATGTGCAGAGCACCGTTCACTGTAGATACAGGGTAATCAGGTCGTCCCACGTGAGGCTGCCAGTTAATCCCCATTTTCCAGATGAGGTAACTGAGGCCCAGAGAAGTGAAGTGACTTGCCCACAGTCACACAGCTGACAAGTGGCAGAGCTGGGAGTCGAACCCATGACCTCTGACTCTGAAGCTCAGGCTCTTGCCACTGAGCCCACGCTGCTTCTTCCCTTCTTACTGAATGGACTGCACTGCTACCCCAAAAAATTGTGTGTGTGTGTGTGTGTGTGTGTGTGTGTGTGTGTGAATGCTGGGGGCAAGAAAAGTGATGAGGCTGATGCCACTCCAGGGAGACCAGGGGCCTGGGCTCTGGGCAGGAAGCGATTTCTCTCCGCTTGGCCTGGGACTGAGAAGACCCACCAATGTTCTTGTTTTTCTGTGGTTCTGTTCGCCTCGCCTGCCCGTCTCCCCTGTTCAGACAGTGAGCCCGTCCCTCGGCAGGGAGGGTCTCTATGGGGTGCCAAAAGTGACATTCCAAGCGATGAGTCCAGTGCTCGGCCCATCGTGAGTGCCCAGTGCCTACTATGGAATGAATGAAGGACTGAATGAAGATCCAGGGCTCTGACTTCTCGAGATGGTTGCGTGTCTCTGGTGCGACGGTCCTGACGGCAGGGTCGCGGCCCAGCCTCCCGCTGCGGAGAAAGGACCCTTTGGGATTCAGGGTGGCGGTTTGTGGTTTCTATGTGGGATTAAACTCAGGGTTGTCTCCCCCCGTCTCTCTGAGGCAGCAGAGTGGGGCCGCCTCATCTCTGAAATGGAGGTCCTAGCCGTGTGGCCCTGGCAGGCCAGCAGGCCGGTCCGGTGGCAGCAACTGAATTGTCTCCAGGGTGCTGCCGTTGTGCACTTTCAGTCAATTCAATGCCTTGGGTGGAGGCGTGGCCTCCTGTGTGGCAAAGGCAGTGTAACTAGAGGGCCTTGGGAGGCGGACCCAGAGGAGCGACCCCTTCCCTGTCCAGAAGCGGGTTTCCGGTGTCGAGGGGTGAGGCGACATTCATTTGAAGCCGTCCATCAAGCAGGGCCGATGGTGCAGTCCCTCTCAGCAAGCGTGGCCTCAGTGGGAAAGGAGCACGGGCTTTGGAGTCACAGGTATGAGTTTGAATCCCAGGCTCTGCCACTTGTCGAGCTGGTGTGATGGTGGGGCAAGCCAACAACTTCTCTGTGCCTCAGTTACCTCATCTGTAAAATGGGGTATTAAGACTGTGAGCCCCACGTGGGACATCCTGATTCCCACTAGTGTCTACCCCAGCGCTTAGTAACAGTGCTTCGGCACAGTAGTAAGCCGCTTAACAATACCGAACATTATGGTTAGGGGGTCTGCCTAAGACGCCATCGTCCCTCCCGAGGATCGGTTGCATGTTGGGTGGAGGAGGGGGCCCCGGGTGTCTGCCCCAGCAACCTCGGTGGTGTGCCATCTCCTCCCCTCCTTGTGCAGGCGAGGATACGGCTGACCCCGAGGAAGGGCGAAGGGTTGGACCGCCCCCAGAAGCGGGAGGGCGGGGCCAAGGGCAGGGGGAGGGAACCTGGCCCCGCCTCCTGCCCATGGGTCTCTCCCGGTCCAGGTTCCACCATCGCCGAGGTGTTTGGGTGCGGACTGGGGAAGGTGTCCAGGACATTTGGCTTCCCGGAGCCCCGCGGGCTCGGCTTCCTCCGAGTGGGGAGGTCCTGCAGTGAGTCCTGTGGTTGGGAGCGAGCAGGAGGTGGGAGTGGGGGAGCAGGGGAGGCGCTGAGTGTGTGGTGTGGGCTCAGCCCACGAAAGAGTGTGGGCCCCGCAGGCCCCTCCCCAACCCCTCGGTGGTCTGCCATGGTCTAGGCCTCCTTCTCCAGCTCTGAGCAAGACGCGAGGAACCACGCAATGTTCCAACACCCCCCACCAGCCCTCAGCCAAAACGCCCATCAGCTCTGTGGCTCGTGGCTCCCTCCCTTCTGAGTGGACACACCCGCAAGGAGGGCTTAGTTGGGGCAACGGTCCTTGGAGGAGCTGTGATTTGCGGGAGGGCTCTGCTGGTGGGGAGAGGGCTGGTTGTGTGCTTTCCATAGCCCGAGTGCTCTGACGACTCGTGGGGTCCAGGGTCAGCAGGTGGGATGGGGACGGGGGGGAGTGGGGGGGGCGGGGGCGTGAGGAGCGAACTCAGACGGGAAAGCAAGGTGGCGCGGCGGTCAGACCCGAGCGGAGACCGCGCCCTGCCCCACCCCCCCCGCCCCGGCGAGCTCTTTTGGAATGCGTGTTTCCAATGGACAGCTCCTTTGCTGCTGGAGATTCCATTCCATTCCATTTCTTTCCATTCCATTCCCTCCGATCCGATCCCTTCTCCCCTCTCCCATCCTCCCCTCGCTTGGCCCAAGCCATCCCCTCCTGCCATGAAGCTGCTAGAGCTTGCTGGTGCGCCACCTGATCTCTGCTCCAGCTGCCTCCAATCCGGTGGGTGGGTGAGTGGGTTACTGACGTCCGGCCGGGCTCCGCCCCTTCCCCGCCCCCCAGGTAAGCCTCGAGAGCCCGAGGTGGTTTGGAGGTGAGCGTGGTGTCGGCTTGACTGCGAGGGACCTTGGAGTTGAGGAGCAGAAGAGCAGCGTTTTGGGGGTCAACGCGGTCTGGCCGTTGGGGTCCCGCTGCCTCTGCTTTGTGACTGGTCGCCTCGGGGCTCTACGGGGCCCGGTCCTTGCCTTCCCCATGGTGTCCGTGGCAGGCGGCTGTTAGGTGGCGGTCGAACCTTTCCCCTTTCCCGACGTTTGTTGGTGCCCGGGAGGGAAGTGGGCCGTGGGGTGATGGGCCTACCACCCCGCCACTGCAGCAGGCTTGTCGGCCCCTCCCCCTGCCTCTTTGCTCTCCCAGCCTTGCTCCGGGCCTGTGGCAATGCCACGAGACCCTGGGTGCCGGCCATTCCTCCGTAGTGTGGACGGAGTGCATTGGAGTCAGAGGTCATGAGTTCAAAACCCCAGCTCGGCCACTTGTCAGCTGTGTGACTTTGGGCAAGTCACTTAACTTCTCGGTGCCTCAGTTACCTCATCTGTAAAATGGGGATTAAGACTTTGAGCCCATGTGGGACAACCTGATTCCCCTGTGGTCTACCCCAGCGCTTAGAACAGTGCTCGGCACATAGTAAGCGCTTAACAAATAGCAACATTATTATTAATATTATTATTATTATTCTCTGGGTCGAGCCCTGCCCTCCAGGGTCAGGAGAGGCCCGGAGACGCGCAGGAACCGCCCTGTTCCCGGCAGCCCGGACTCGTCCTCCCCTTCCCAGACTGGTCCCAACTGGTCTGCTCCCCTTCTCCGACCCCTTGGAGCTTGGCCGGTCTCCCCCATACTAGCAGAGTTCTCTGGGCATCTTCTGGGGCCAGCCTCCATGGACTGGGGAGACCTCAATGAAGACCATCCCGGGAAGGGAGGGATCGAAGGAGAAGGGGATGGGGGGGGGGGAGGACGTTGGGGGGGGGGGGTTAGCCCTGGTTGGGGTGGGTGGATGGTTCAGGGCTTGGGGGCTGTGCCTCCGTGCATGGGGGAGTAAGTGGAAAGCATCAGTCAAGTGGGTGGGGGTGGGGGGAGGGGGGCGGGCCGGGGGGGAGGCCTCTGCCTTCCCCGGCCTTTGTGTGCGACTGTTCTTGCTGGCAGGAGGGTGCCGAAGAGGAGCCGCGTCGCCCCCTCGAAGCGACAGGGGATGGGGGCCTGGGTGGCGGCTGAAAAGGCACGGCAGGAGCGGCGGGAGGTGGTGAGCCGAGGGCCCTCTCGTCATCCTCATCCTCATCTTCCTCCTCCTGGTGGTCTCGGTTAAGCGCCGACTCTGGCCCGAGCGCCGTTCCCAGGGCTGGGGGCAGCTCCAGGCGCACAGGGGCTCTCCCGGGAGGCTCCCAGCGTTTCCTCCCCATTTGACCCCGGAGGGCACGGAGGCGCCGAGCCATCAAGGGACTTGGCCCCCCAGTCCCCCAGTCGCCAAGGGACCCAGCCGGGCTGCCAACCCCTGACTTTGGCCTCGCGAGCCCGCGCTTTGCCCGGAGCCCCGCTGCTTGTCTCGCCCTCGCAGCCCCGAGGCGGGTTCTCCCGCCTGGGGCCAGGGCTCTGGGGAGGGAACTGGTTGGGTCGGGCTTGACGAGGGGGCGCAGAAGACGATCCCGGACCCGCCAGTCTCAAGCTTCAGGGGGAGCGAATCCTTCCTGAGGGCCCCGTCCTGTTGTCGTCCCCTCCCCCGCCCCCAGGGCCGCCCCCCCCGCCCATTGCTTGCACATCCTTCCTCCCTCCAGAGCTGGCACTCCTCAGGGGCAGTCTCGGAGGGAGTTGGGCTGGGGCCGCGGAGGGGCGGAGGCGAGGGGCGGTCAGGGGCCAGTCTCGGTCGGAAGAGGGAAGCTGGCTCGGGGCTTGTCCCCTGGCTTGCTGGGAGGTCTTGGAGGTCAGGAAGTCGTTTTGCTCTGGCCCTGCCGGCAGGCCTGTTCTGGGCGGGGGGGCCGGCGTAAGGGGGCGGTGGATCATCCCTCCCCTCTCCTGACCTCATGCCCCGGTGGGGGGAGTGGGAGGAAGCCGAGGGACCCTGACCGGAACGAGGGTGCCGGGGGGGCCTGGGAGTCGAGGGTCGACAACGGGGCGTCTCAGCTCGCCTCCCCCCCCGCCAACTGTCTGCTGTCTGCGGTGGGACCTTGGGCAAGTCATTCCACTTCCTGGGGTCTCCGTGACCCCATCGGTCCGATGGGGAGCAAGACGGTGAGTCCCTCAGGGGACCGCCGGAAGCCACTGGGTCTCGCCCAGCCCTTCGAACCGTGTGGGCCACCACGGCAGGGTGCCCGAAAGACCCCAACCGTCCCTGGTGGTGGTGGTGGTGGTGTTGTGAGGATGCTGCTCCTGAGGGCGCTGAAGGGGTTCAGCCTCCCTGGCCCATGGCTCCTTGGCCACACCAATGGCCTCTTGCTGTCGCGGTGGTAGCGCTCCGAGACCCACGGCTCTTGTCGTCCGGCATTTAGGGTCTTTAGGGAGGGCTCGGTCGGGGCCGGGGAGTGGACCGTGCCCCCGCCGGAGCCGCCACCTTGCCTGCCGCTCGGACTCCCCCGCTCAGTCTCCCCGGCTCCCCTGGGGTGCCACACGCGTTGGGGGGGTCTCCCTGCCTCCTCCTCCTTGGCCAAAGGCTTGTCTTCTTCTCCAGGCGCCCGCCCCAGCCTCCTCCCCTTGCACTCGGGGAGGTCCCTCTTCCGTTGGAGGCGGCTGACCCCCGCGGAGCCCATCCCGCTCAGCGACGGAGCGGAGGCTCCGGGTCGGTCCCTAGTGGCGGGGATGGCACTCTTTCCGGGCTGAGGCGGGGCGGGGCGGGGGGGGACGAGGTCCCTGGGGGAGCTGGAAGGTGGGGGGGGCGGGGAAACCCAGCGAGTGGGGATGGGGAGCTCACTCTTGCTTGTTTCCTTTCTTCCCAGGGAAGAACCCCCCCCCCCCAGGTGGGGGGGCTGGGGGCTGCCTGCGCCATCTCGCTCCATCCAGGTGGAGGATCCTGCCCGCCCCCCGTCTTCTTGCAGAAGAGTCGAGGGACGTGGAGCGCCCCGTGAGTCCTGCGGGCTGGGGGAGGCGGGGCGGGGCCCAGTCGCTCGCCCCTGGATGAGAAAGGGCAGGATCCCGTCCCGAGCTGTTGGGGGAAAAGCCATCCTCCTCCCTTCACAAAGACCATGATTCGGATTCTGATGAGGATTCTTGTCATTCGCATGCAAGAGAGGCAAGAGAATGGGGTCCCTCTATTCTTCCCCTATTTTTCCCTAACCTTTTCCCTTGGCCTAAGCTTTTTGCCGGGCCTAACCTTTGGCCCTGGTCTAAACTTTTCCCCTGGTCTATTTCGCCTGGCGTAACTAACCTTTGCGCCTGGCCTAACCTTTTTGAGCTGGCCTAAGCTTTTCCCCTGGTCTAACCTTTGGCCCTGGTCTAACCTTTTCCCCCAGTGTGTCTTTTTTGCCCGGCCGAACGTTTCGCCTGGCCTAACCTTTTCGCCCAGTCTGACCTTTTTGCCCGGCCTAACCTGTTCCTCTAGCCGTACTTTCTCCTTGGCCTATCGTTTTTCTCTAGGCAAGTCTTTTCTCCTAGCCAACCTTTTCTCCCGGCCTAACCTTTTCTCCTGGACAAATCTTTTCTCCCAGCTTAATCTTTCCCCCTGACTCCACTTTGCCCCTGAGCTCACCTTTCCGACTCACCTGACTTTTTCCTCTCGCCCGACCTTTTCTCCCGGCCTGACCTTTTCTCCTGGACAAACCTTTTCTCCTCGTCTGACCTTTTCCTCTCGCCAAAACCTTTCCTCTAGCCAAACCTTTTCTTCTGGCTTAACCTATTTTTCTGGCCAAACCTTTTTCCTTAGCCAAACCTTTCTCCTGGTCTGAACTTTTTCTCTGGCCTAACTTTTTCTCCCGACCTAACCTTTTCTCCTGGACAAACCTTTTCTCCTCGTCTGACCTTTTCCTCTCGCCAAACCTTTTCCTCTAGGCAAACGTTTCTCCTGGTCTGACCTTTTCTCTGGCCTAACCTGTTCTACCGGCCTAACCTTTTCTCCCGGCCTAACCTTTTCTCCGGCGTAACTTCTTCTCCCGCACTAATCTGTCCCCCGGTCTCAACTTTGCCCCTGACCTCACCTTTCCAACTCACCTCACTTTTCCCCCTAGCCAACCCTTTCTCCCGGCCTAACCTTTTCTCCTGGCCTAACTTCTTCTCCCGGCCGAACCTTTTCTCTTGGACAAACCTTTTCCTCTCACCAAACCTTTTCTCCCGGCCTAACTTCTTCTTCCGCCCGAACCTCTTCTCTTGGACCAACTTTTTCCTCTTGCCAAACCTTTTCTCCTGGTCGGACTTTTTAATCTGGCCCAATTCTTTCCCCTCGCCAAACCTTTTCCCCTAGCGACGAGTTTTCTCGTAGCACAACCTTTTTTCCCGGCCCGACGTTTTGACCCGGCCCGACGTTTTGACCCGGCCCGACGTTTTGACCCGGCCCGACGTTTTGACCCGGCCCGACGTTCTGTCCCGGCCCGACGTTCTGTTCCGGCCCGACGTTCTGTCCCGGCCCGACGTTCTGTCCCGGCCCGACGTTCTGTCCCGGCCCGACGTTTTGACCCGGCCCGACGTTTTGACCCGGCCCGACGTTTTGACCCGGCCCGACGTTTTGACCCGGCCCGACGTTTTGACCCGGCCCGACGTTCTGTTCCGGCCCGACGTTCTGTTCCGGCCCGACGTTCTGTCCCGGCCCGACGTTCTGTCCCGGCCCGACGTTCTGTCCCGGCCCGACGTTCTGTCCCGGCCCGACGTTCTGTCCCGGCCCGACGTTCTGTCCCGGCCCGACGTTCTGTCCAGGCCCGACGTTTTGTCCCGGCCCGACGTTTTGTCCCGGCCCGGCCTCCTCTCCCGGCCCGGCCTCTTTTCCCGGCCCGGCCTTTTCTCTCGGCCCCACCTTTCCCCCTGTGTCAGCTTTGCCCCTGCCCTCAGTTTTCCAACTCACCTCACCTTTTCGCCTAGCCCAACCTTTTCTCCTGACCTGACCTTTTCTCCCAGCCCGACCGCTTTTTCCCGGCCTAACCTCTTCTCCCGGCCTAACCGTTCCCTCTGTGTCCACTTTGCCCCTGCCCTCCCTTTTCCAAGTCACCTCACCTTTTCGCCTAGCCAAACCTTTTCTCCTCGTCGGCCCTCTTCCTCTCCCCAAACCTTGTTTCCCTGCCTAAGCTCTTCCTCTCACCAAACCTTTTCTCCCGGCCTCACATTTCCCCCTGTCTCCACTTGGCCCCGGACCTCACCTTTCCACCTCACCTGACTTTTTCCTCTCGCCCCACATTTTCTCCTGGTCTGAATTTTTTCTCTGGCCCAATTCTTTCCCCTAGTGAAAACTTTTCTCCCGGCCGGACCTTTTCGCCCGGCCTGACCGTTTCTCCCGTGCTGACCTTTTCGCCTGGCCCGACCTTTTTCCCCAGTCTGACCTTTTCCCCGTCTCCACTTTGCCCCGGACCTCACCTTTCCAACTGGCCTGACATTTTCCTCTCGCCCAACCTTTTCTCCTGGTCTGACTTTTTTCGCTGGCACCGTTCTTTCCCCGAGCCAAACCGTTTCCCCTAGCGAAAACTTTCCTGCCAGCCAAACCTTGTCTCGCGGCCTGACCTTTTGTCTCGCGGCCCGACCTTTTGTCTCGCGGCCCGACCTTTTCTCCCGGCCCGAGCCTTTCTCCCAGCCTGACTTTTTCCTCCGGCCTAACTTCCTCTCCCAGCCTAACTTCTTCTCCCGACCTCACTTCCGCTCCCGGCTTAACCTCTCCCCCTGTCTCCACTTTGCCCCAGACCTCACCTTTCCAACTCCCCTGACTTTCTCCTCTCGCCCAACCTTTTCTCCCGGCTTAACGTTTTTCCCTGGCCCCGTTCTTCCCCGTAGCCAAAGCTTTTCTCCCGGCCTAACTTCTCCCTGCCGAACCTTTTGCTCTCGCCAAACCTTGTCTCCCGGCCTCACCTGTAGCCCTGGTCTGACCATTTCCACGGGTCCACCCTTTCCGCTCCCCACAAGTTTTCTCGAGGCCCCCCTTTCTCCCCGACCTCCTCACCTTTTTCCGGGCCTCCCCTCTCGCCTTGGCCTCTCCTTTGCCCCCGGGCCTCCCTCTTCTCCGGACTCCCCTTTGCCCCTCGTGTCCACCTTTCCCCTCGGCCGCCTTTCTCCACCCCTCCTGTCCTCTTCTGCCCTGGCCTCATCTTTTCCCCTGGCCTCCCCTTCCTCTCTGGCTCCCCTTGCCCCTCGGCTCATGCGGTCCCCGCCCCTTCCTTCCTTCCCGAGGCTTTCTGGTGGGCTGCCTGGGGGCCGCGCCCCCTGGGCCAGGCTGGGGGAGCTCCCGGCTCATCCGATGGTCCCCCGTGGGGCTCCCTGTCGTCGCCCTCCCCCTTGAACAGAGGCGGTCCCTGAGGCCCAGAGGAGTGGAGTGCCTTGCTCCCCAGGCCCCGAGCGGAGAAGGGGCGGCGCCGCAGTGCCTTGCCTGTGCACTCCACATCATTTCCTTACCGTTGCCGCCCTCCCCTCCCCCCATCGCCCGCAGCCTCAGCTTTGCCCCAAGCCCAGAGGGTTCCATTCCGGGTCGGCCCCCCCCCACCCCCCGGCCCCCGCTTTGGCCTTGCGGGCCTGGCCGCGCACCCTCTTTCCGAAAACACGGGTTGGTGCGTGCTGCTGCTCGGCTTTGAGCATCCTCTCGCTTCTTCTCCTGGGGGCAGTCTCCCCCGGCAGCTCTTCCGCCTTCCTGAGTGGACTGCGCTGCTAGCCCCAGAGCCAAGGGGGGGTGGGGTGTGTGTGTGTCTGGGGGCATCCTGGGAGGAAGCGGCGAGATGAGGCCGAGGCCACACCCGGGTGACCAGGGGCCACGGCTCTGGGCAGGATGCGAGTCGTCTCCGATTGGCCGGGGACGGAGAAGCCCCCGCCCCGGGTCCCCCTTGCGAGGGAGGCCCTGGCCCCCGAGGAGACCCTCCCTGTCCGCTGCGGATCGGACTCGCGGGCTCTGGCCCAAGGGACTGGGACACTGGGACTCTTTGCGGGCTGAATGCGGGCGGGAGTGGGGGGTGGGACGCCTCCGCCGAGGTGCAGGGGTGAGCCGGAAGGGGAAATCGTGGGAGTAGTGGAGCTGGGTAACTCATTCTGGCCTCTCTCTTTCCCTCCCAGGTCAGAAACCCAGTGGGGCGTGTGCCGGCTCTTCCCCGGCCATCTCGGGCGAACTGGAGTCTGGTGGCCGCCCCTCGGCGGGTCCATCCCGTGCTTGACAGAGCCCAGGCAAGCGAGGAGCAGCTGCCTGTGAGTCCTGGGGGCTGGGGGTGGGGGGTGGGGCGATTGGGGGGGGGGGCGGGAGAAACCTCGGCGTTGCCCGGGAAGGCTCGCGGACTGAGCTGCTGCCCCGCTAGGCCCTGGAGGAAAAGGCTTCCTCCTGTCTTCCCCCAAATCGGCAGGAGGAGGAGGAGGATTCGGCTCCGCAGGAGCTTTCCCGAGAGGACAGCCGGGTCACCTTCTTTTTCCCCTCATTGTCCCTCACCTTTTCTCCTGGTCTGCCCCTTTTCCCTATTGTGACCTTTTCCCCAGCCAAACCATTTCTGCTGGCCTCACCTGTTCGCCTAGCCAAGCCTTTTCCCCTCGTCTGACCTTTTCCTCTAGCCGAACTCTCTCCCTGGCCTACCCTTTTGTCCTTGGCGAACTTTTTTCTCCCATCGTAACCTTTCCCCCTGCTCCACTTTGCCCCTGCCGTCCCTTTTGCAACTCACCTCACCTTTTCGCCTAGCCAAACCGTTTCTCCTGGCCTGACCTCTTTTCCTTGACAAACCTTTCCCCCTTGTGTGACCTTTTCCTCTTGCCAAAGCTTGTCTCCCGGCCCAACCTTTTCTCCCGGCCTACCTTCTTCTCCCGGCCTAACCTTTCCCCCTGTCTCAACCTGGCCCCGGCCGCCACCTTTGCAACTCAGCTCACTTTTTCCCCTGCCAAACCATTTCCTCTGGTCTGTCCTTTTTCTCTGGCCTAACCTTTTCTCCCGGCCCAACCTTTTCGGCCGGCCTAACTACTTCTCCCGGCCTCATCTTTCCCCCTTTCTCCACTTTGTCCCGGACCTCACCTTTCCAAATCACCTGACTTTTTCCTCTCGCCAAACGTTTTCTCCTGGTCTGACTTTTTTCTCTGGCCCAATTCTTTCCCCTAGTGCAAACTTTTCTCCTAGCCAACCCTTTCCTCCTGGCCTGACCTTTTCTCCCAGCCTGACCTTTCCTCCCGGCCTGACCTTTCCTCCCGGCCTGGACTTTTCGCCCGGCCCGACCTTTTTGCCTGGCCTAACCTTTTTGCCCGGCCTAACCTTTTTGCCCGGCCTAAACTTTTCACCTGGCCTAACCTTTTCCCTTGGTCTAACCTTTTGCCCTGGCCTAATCCTTTTGCCCGGCCTACCCTTTCCGCCTGTTCTAACCTTCTCCCCCAGTCTGACCATTTTCCCCTGGCCTAACCTTTTCCCGGGACTGACCTGTTCCCATTGCCTAAACCTTTCCCCTAGGCCAACCTTTTCGCCAACTGTAACCTCCTCTAGGCTAACATTTTCCACTGTGCTAACCTTGTCCCCGGCTTGCCCTCTGATTCATTCCATACTATTTATGGAGCACTTACTCTGTGCAGAGCACTGTTCTAAGCGCTGGGGTAGATCCAGGGTCATGAGATGGTTCCATGTGGGGCTCATCGTCCTCGTCCCCATTTTACAGAGGAGGTTACTGAGGCCCAGAGAGGTGAAGTGACTTGCCCACAGCCTCCTAGCCGAGAGGTGGAGGAGCCGGGGTGCCTCACCTGTTGACCCAACATCCTTTCCTTCCCATTTGGGCCCCCCATGCTTAGCCCTGCAGGTTTGGCCCCAAACCCTTATGTTCCATGATGGGAACACCCCCCCCCCGCAACCAGTTCCTCCACCCCTATTTGGCCTTGGGGTCTGGGCCCCGAACCATTTTTGTTCCAGTTTCAGAACAAAATGGTTGCTCAGTGGTTATCCTCGGCTTTGAGGGTCATCTCTCTTATACTGTGGGCAGACTCCACTTGCCGATTTTCGCTCTTAATAATAATGTTGGTGTTTGTTAAGCTCTTACTATGTGCAGAGCACCGTTCACTGTAGATACAGGGTAATCAGGTCGTCCCACGTGAGGCTGCCAGTTAATCCCCATGTTCCAGATGAGGTCACTGAGGCCCAGAGAAGTGAAGTGACTTGCCCACAGTCACACAGCTGACAAGTGGCAAAGCCGGGAGTCGAACCCATGACCTCTGACTCTGAAGCTCAGGCTCTTGCCACTGAGTCCACGCTGCTTCTTCCCTTCTTACTGAATGGACTGCACTGCTACCCCAAAGAATTTTGTGTGTGTGTGTGTGTGTGTGTGTGTGAATGCTGGGGGCAAGAAAAGTGATGAGGCTGATGCCACTCCAGGGAGACCAGGGGCCTGGGCTCTGTGCAGGAAGCGATTTCTCTCCGCTTGGCCTGGGACTGAGAAGACCCACCCATGTTCTTGTTTCTCTGTGGTTCTGTTTGCCTCGCCTGCCCATCTCCCCTGTTAATAATGTTAGTATTTGTTAAGCGCTTACTATGTGCCGAGCACTGTTCTAAGCGCTGGGGTAGACACAGGGGAATCAGGTTGTCCCACGTGGGGCTCACAGTCTTCATCCCCATTTTACAGATGAGGGAACTGAGGCACAGAGAAGTGAAGTGACTTGCCCACAGTCACACAGCCGACAAATGGCAGAGCTGGGATTCGAACTCACGAGCCCTGACTCCAAAGCCCGTGCTCTTTCCACTGAGCCACGCTGCTTCTGCCCCCTGTTCAGACGGTGAGCCCGTCCCTCGGCAGGGAGGGTCTCTATGGGGTGCCAAAAGTGACCTGCCAGGCGATGAGTCCAGTGCTCGGCCCATCGTGAGTGCTCAGTGCCTACTATGGAATGAATGTAGGACTGAATGAAGATCCAGGGCTCCGACTTCTCGAGATGGTTGCGTGTCTCTGGTGCGACGGTCCTGACGGCAGGGTCGCGGCCCAGCCTCCCGCTGCGGAGAAGGGACCCTTTGGGTTTCAGGGTGGCGGTTTGTGGTTTCTACTGTGGGGATTAACTCAGGGTGTCTCCCCCCCGTCTGTCTGAGCAGCAGAGTGGGGCTGCCTCATCTCTGAAATGGAGGTCCTAGCCGTGTGGCCTGGCAGGCCAGCAGGCCGGTCCGGTGGCAGCAACTGAATTGTCTCCAGGGTGCTGCCGTTGTGCACTTTCAGTCAATCAATGCCTTGGGTGGAGGGCGTGCCTCCTGTGTGCAGAGCAGTGTACTGAGGGCTTGGGAGCGGACCCAGAGGAGCGACCCCTTCCCTGTCCAGAAGCGGTTTCCGGTGTCGAGGGTGAGGCGGACATTCATTTGAAGCCGTCCATCAAGCAGGGCCGATGGTGGCAGTCCTCTCAGTGAGGGCGTCTGCCTAGACGCCCCGTCCCTCCCGAGGATCGGTTGCATGTTGGGTGGAGGAGGGGGTCCCGGGTGTCTGCCCTAGCAACCTCGGTGGTGTGCCATCCCCCCCCCTCCTTGTGCAGCGAGGATACGGCTGACCCCGGGCTCCCAGAAGCGGAGGGCGGGGCCAAGGGCAGGGGGAGGGAACCTGGCCCCCGTCCTCCTGCCCATGGGTCTCTCCCGGTCAGGTTCCACCATCGCCGAGGTGTTTGGGTGCGGACTGGGGAAGGTGTCCAGGACATTTGGCTTCCCGGAGCCCCGCGGGCTCCGGCTTCCTCCCGAGTGGGGAGGTCTGCAGTGAGTCCTGTGGTTGGGAGCGAGCAGGAGGTGGGAGTGGGGGAGCAGGGGAGGCGCTGAGTGTGTGGTGTGGGCTCAGCCCACGAAAGAGTGTGGGCCCCGCAGGCCCCTCCCCAACCCCTCGGTGGTCTGCCATGGTCTAGGCCTCCTTCTCCAGCTCTGAGCAAGACGCGAGGAACCACGCAATGTTCCAACACCCCCCACCAGCCCTCAGCCAAAACGCCCATCAGCTCTGTGGCTCGTGGCTCCCTCCCTTCTGAGTGGACACACCGCAAGGAGGGCTTAGTTGGGGCAACGGTCTTGGAGGAGCTGTGATTTGCGGAGGGCTCTGCTGGTGGGGAGAGGGCTGGTTGTGTGCTTTCCATAGCCCGAGTGCTCTGACGACTCGTGGGGTCCAGGGTCAGCAGGTGGGATGGGGACGGGGGGGAGTGGGGGGGGCGGGGGCGTGAGGAGCGAACTCAGACGGGAAAGCAAGGTGGCGCGGCGGTCAGACCCGAGCGGAGACCGCGCCCTGCCCCACCCCCCCGCCCCGGCGAGCTCTTTTGGAATGTGTGTTTCCAATGGACAGCTCCTTTGCTGCTGGAGATTCCATTCCATTCCATTCCATTTCATTCCATTCCATTCCCTCCGATCCGATCCCTTCTCCCCTCTCCCATCCTCCCCTCGCTTGGCCCAAGCCATCCCCTCTTGCCATGAAGCTGTTAGGGCTTCCTGGTGCGCCACCTGATCTCTGCTCCAGCTGCCTCTAATCTGGTGGGTGCGTGGGTGGGCGGGTGACTGACGTCCGGCCGGGCTCCGCCCCTTCCCCACCCCCCAGGTAAACCTGGAGAGCCCGAGGTGGTTTGGAGGTGAGCGTGGTGTGGGCTTGACTGCGAGGGACTTTGGAGGTGAGGAGCAGAAGAGCAGCGTTTTGGGGGTCAATGCGGTCTGGCCGTTGGGGTCCCTCTGCTTCTGCTTTGTGACTGGTCGCCTCGGGGCTCTTGGGGGCCCGGTCCTTGCCTTCCCCATGGCGTCCGTGGCAGGCGGCTGTTAGGTGGCGGTCGAACCTTTCCCCTTTCCCGACGTTTGTTCGTGCCCCGGAGGGAAGTGGGCCGTGGGGTGACGGGCCTAGCACCCCGCCACTGCAGCAGGCTTCTCGGCCCCTCCCCCTGCCTCTTTGCTCTCCAGCCTTGCTCCGGGCCTGTGGCAATGCCACGAGACCCTGGGTGCCGGCCATTCCTCCGTAGTGTGGACGGAGTGCATTGGAGTCAGAGGTCATGGGTTCAAACCCCAGCTCGGCCACTTGTCAGCTGTGTGACTTTGGGCAAGTCACTTAACTTCTCGGTGCCTCAGTTACCTCATCTGTAAAATGGGGATTAAGACTTTGAGCCCCATGTGGGACAACCTGATTCCCCTGTGTCTACCCCAGCGCTTAGAACAGTGCTCGGCACATAGTAAGCGCTTAACAAATAGCAACATTATTATTAATATTATTATTATTATTCTCTGGGTCGAGCCCTGCCCTCCAGGGTCAGGAGAGGCCCGGAGACGCGCAGGAACCGCCCTGTTCCCGGCAGCCCGGACTCGTCCTCCCCTTCCCAGACTGGTCCCAACTGGTCTGCTCCCCTTCTCCGACCCCTTGGAGCTTGGCCGGTCTCCCCCATACTAGCAGAGTTCTCTGGGCATCTTCTGGGGCCAGCCTCCATGGACTGGGGAGACCTCAATGAAGACCATCCCGGGAAGGGAGGGATCGAAGGAGAAGGGGATGTGGGGGGGGGGGAGGACGTTGGGGGGGGGGGGTTAGCCCTGGTTGGGGTGGGTGGATGGTTCAGGGCTTGGGGGCTGTGCCTCCGTGCATGGGGGAGTAAGTGGAAAGCATCAGTCAAGTGGGTGGGGGTGGGGGGAGGGGGGCGGGCCGGGGGGAGGCCTCTGCCTTCCCCGGCCTTTGTGTGCGACTGTTCTTGCTGGCAGGAGGGTGCCGAAGAGGAGCCGCGTCGCCCCCTCGAAGCGACAGGGGATGGGGGCCTGGGTGGCGGCTGAAAGGGCACGGCAGGAGCGGCGGGAGGTGGTGAGCCGAGGGCCCTCTCGTCATCCTCATCCTCATCTTCCTCCTCCTGGTGGTCTCGGTTAAGCGCCGACTCTGGCCCGAGCGCCGTTCCCAGGGCTGGGGCAGCTCCAGGGCGCACAGGGGCTCTCCCGGGAGGCTCCCAGCGTTTCCTCCCCATTTGACCCCGGAGGGCACGGAGGCGCCGAGCCATCAAGGGACTTGGCCCCCCAGTCCCCCAGTCGCCAAGGGACCCAGCCGGGCTGCCAACCCCTGACTTTGGCCTCGCGAGCCCGCGCTTTGCCCGGCGCCCCGCTGCTTGTCTCGCCCTCGCAGCCCCGAGGCGGGTTCTCCCGCCTGGGGCCAGGGCTCTGGGGAGGGAACTGGTTGGGTCGGGCTTGACGAGGGGGCGCAGAAGACGATCCCGGACCCGCCAGTCTCAAGCTTCAGGGGGAGCGAATCCTTCCTGAGGGCCCCGTCCTGTTGTCGTCCCCTCCCCCGCCCCCAGGGCCGCCCCCCCCACCCATTGCTTGCACATCCTTCCTCTCTCCAGAGCTGGCACTCCTCAGGGGCAGTCTCGGAGGGAGTTGGGCTGGGGCCGCGGAGGGGCGGAGGCGAGGGGCGGTCAGGGGCCAGTCTCGGTCG
Source organism: Ornithorhynchus anatinus (assembly GCF_004115215.2). Classification (NCBI taxonomy): domain Eukaryota; kingdom Metazoa; phylum Chordata; class Mammalia; order Monotremata; family Ornithorhynchidae; genus Ornithorhynchus; species Ornithorhynchus anatinus. The sequence goes on from NW_024396872.1 coordinate 16,555, forward strand.
GAAGAGGGAAGCTGGCTCGGGGCTTGTCCCCTGGCTTGCTGGGAGGTCTTGGAGGTCAGGAAGTCGTTTTGCTCTGGCCCTGCCGGCAAGCCTGTTCTGGGCGGGGGGGCCGGCGTAGGGGGGCGGTGGATCATCCCTCCCCTCTCCTGACCTCATGCCCCGGTGGGGGGAGTGGGAGGAAGCCGAGGGACCCTGACCGGAACGAGGGTGCCGGGGGGCCTGGGAGTCGAGGGTTGACAACGGGGCGTCTCAGCTCGCCTCCCCCCCCCCCCAACTGTCTGCTGTCTGCGGTGGGACCCTGGGCAAGTCATTCCACTTCCTGGGGTCTCCGTGACCCCATCGGTCCGATGGGGAGCAAGACGGTGAGTCCCTCAGGGGACCGCCGGAAGCCACTGGGTCTCGCCCAGCCCTTCGAACCGTGTGGGCCACCACGGCAGGGTGCCCGAAAGACCCCAACCGTCCCTGGTGGTGGTGGTGGTGGTGGTGGTGTTGTGAGGATGCTGCTCCTGAGGGCGCTGAAGGGGTTCAGCCTCCCTGGCCCATGGCTCCTCGGCCACACCAATGGCCTCTTGCTGTCGCGGTGGTAGCGCTCCGAGACCCACGGCTCTTGTCGTCCGACATTTAGGGTCTTTAGGGAGGGCTCGGTCGGGGCCGGGGAGTGGACCGTGCCCCCGCCGGAGCCGCCACCTTGCCTGCCGCTCGGACTCCCCCGCTCAGTCTCCCCGGCTCCCCTGGGGTGCCGCACGCGTTGGGGGGGGTCTCCCTGCCTCCTCCTCCTTGGCCAAAGGCTTGTCTTCTTCTCCAGGCGCCCGCCCCAGCCTCCTCCCCTTGCACTCGGGGAGGTCCCCCTTCCGTTGGAGGCGGCTGACCCCCGCGGAGCCCATCCCGCTCAGCGACGGAGCGGAGGCTCCGGGTCGGTCCCTAGTGGCGGGGATGGCACTCTTTCCGGGCTGAGGCGGGGCGGGGCAGGGGGGGGACGAGGTCCCTGGGGGAGCTGGAAGGTGGGGAGGGCGGGGAAACCCAGCGAGTGGGGATGGGGAGCTCACTCTTGCCTGTTTCTTTTCTTCCCAGGGAAGAACCCCCACCAGGTGGGGGGCATGGGGGCTGCCTGCGCCATCTCGCTCCATCCAGGTGGAGGATCCTGCCCGCCCCCCTTCTTCTCGCAGAAGAGTCGAGGGACGTGGAGCGCCCCGTGAGTCCTGCGGGCTGGGGGAGGCGGGGCGGGGCCCAGTCGCTCGCCCCTGGATGAGAAAGGGCAGGATCCCGTCCCGAGCTGTTGGAGGAAGAGCCATCCTCCTTCCTTCATAAAGACCATGATTCGGATTCTGATGAGGATTCTTGTCATTCGCATGCAAGAGAGGCAAGAGAATGGGATCCCTCTATTCTTCCCCTATTTTTCCCTAACCTTTTCCCTTGGCCTAAGCTTTTTGCCGGGCCTAACCTTTGGCCCTGGTCTAAACTTTTCCCCTGGTCTATTTTGCCTGGCGTAACTAACCTTTGCGCCTGGCCTAACCTTTTTGAGCTGGCCTAAGCTTTCCCCCTGGTCTAACCTTTGGCCCTGGTCTAACCTTTTCCCCCAGTGTGACTTTTTTGCCCGGCCTAACCTTTCGCCTGGTCTAACCTTTTCGCCCAGTCTGACCTTTTCGCCTGGCCTAACCTTTTCACCCGGTCTAACCTTTTCGCCTGGCCTAACCTTTTGCCATGCCGTAACCTTTTCGCCCAGTCTGACCTTTTTGCCCGGCCTAACCTGTTCCTCTAGCCGTACTTTCTCCTTGGCCTATCGTTTTTCTCTAGGCAGATCTTTTCTCTCACCCAACCTTTTCTCCTGGCCTAACCTTTTCTCCTGGACAAATCTTTTCTCCCAGCTTAATCTTTCCCCCTGACTCCACTTTGCCCCTGAGCTCACCTTTCCGACTCACCTGACTTTTTCCTCTCGCCCGACCTTTTCTCCCGGCCTGACCTTTTCTCCTGGACAAACCTTTTCTCCTCGTCTGACCTTTTCCTCTCGCCAAAACCTTTCCTCTAGCCAAACCTTTTCTTCTGGCTTAACCTATTTTTCTGGCCAAACCTTTTTCCTTAGCCAAACCTTTCTCCTGGTCTGAACTTTTTCTCTGGCCTAACTTTTCTCCCGACCTAACCTTTTCTCCTGGACAAACCTTTTCTCCTTCGTCTGACCTTTTCCTCTCGCCAAACCTTTTCCTCTAGGCAAACGTTTCTCCTGGTCTGACCTTTTCTCTGGCCTAACCTGTTCTACCGGCCTAACCTTTTCTCCCGGCCTAACCTTTTCTCCGGCGTAACTTCTTCTCCCGCACTAATCTGTCCCCCGGTCTCAACTTTGCCCCTGACCTCACCTTTCCAACTCACCTCACTTTCCCCCTAGCCAACCCTTTCTCCCGGCCTAACCTTTTCTCCTGGCCTAACTTCTTCTCCCGGCCGAACCTTTTCTCTTGGACAAACCTTTTCCTCTCACCAAACCTTTTCTCCCGGCCTAACTTCTTCTTCCGCCCGAACCTCTTCTCTTGGACCAACTTTTTCCTCTTGCCAAACCTTTTCTCCTGGTCGGACTTTTTGATCTGGCCCAATTCTTTCCCCTCGCCAAACCTTTTCCCCTAGCGACGAGTTTTCTCGTAGCACAACCTTTTTTCCCGGCCCGACGTTTTGACCCGGCCCGACGTTTTGACCCGGCCCGACGTTTTGACCCGGCCCGACGTTTTGACCCGGCCCGACGTTTTGACCCGGCCCGACGTTCTGTTCCGGCCCGACGTTCTGTTCCGGCCCGACGTTCTGTTCCGGCCCGACGTTCTGTCCCGGCCCGACGTTCTGTCCCGGCCCGACGTTTTGACCCGGCCCGACGTTTTGACCCGGCCCGACGTTTTGACCCGGCCCGACGTTCTGTTCCGGCCTGACGTTCTGTTCCGGCCCGACGTTCTGTCCCGGCCCGACGTTCTGTCCCGGCCCGACGTTCTGTCCCGGCCCGACGTTCTGTCCCGGCCCGACGTTCTGTCCCGGCCCGACGTTCTGTCCCGGCCCGACGTTTTGTCCCGGCCCGACGTTTTGTCCCGGCCCGGCCTCCTCTCCCGGCCCGGCCTCTTTTCCCGGCCCGGCCTTTTCTCTCGGCCCCACCTTTCCCCCTGTGTCAGCTTTGCCCCTGCCCTCAGTTTTCCAACTCACCTCACCTTTTCGCCTAGCCCAACCTTTTCTCCTGACCTGACCTTTTCTCCCAGCCCGACCGCTTTTTCCCGGCCTAACCTCTTCTCCCGGCCTAACCGTTCCCTCTGTGTCCACTTTGCCCCTGCCCTCCCTTTTCCAAGTCACCTCACCTTTTCGCCTAGCCAAACCTTTTCTCCTCGTCGGCCCTCTTCCTCTCCCCAAACCTTGTTTCCCTGCCTAAGCTCTTCCTCTCACAAACCTTTTCTCCCGGCCTCACCTTTCCCCCTGTCTCCACTTTGCCCCTGACCTTCCCTTTCCACCTCACCTGACTTTTTCCTCCCACCAAACCTTTTCTCCCGGCCTAACTTCTTCTCCCGGCGGAAGCTTTTCTCTTGGACCAACTTTTTCCTCTCGCCAAACCTTTTCTCCTGGTCTGACTTTTTAATCTGGCCCAATTCTTTCCCCTCGCCAAACCTTTTCCCCTAGCGACAGGTTTTCTCCTAGCCCAACCTTTTTTCCCTGCCTGACGTTTTGACCCGGCCCGACGTTTTGTCCCGGCCCGGCTTCTTCACCCGGCCCAGCCTCTTCTCCCTGCCCGGCCTCGTCTCCCGGCCTGGCCTTTTCTCCCGGCCCGACCTTTCCCCCTGTCTCAGCTTTGCCCCTGCCCTCAGTTTTCCAACTCACCTCGCCTTTTCGCCAAGCCCAACCTTTTCTCCGGGCCGGGAATTCTTTCCCCTAGCCAAACCGTTTCCCCTAGCGAAAACTTTCCTGCCAGCCAAACCTTGTCTCGCGGCCCGACCTTTTGTCTCGCAGCCCGACCTTTTGTCCCAGCCCGACCTTTTGTCTCGCGGCCCGACCTTTTCTCCCGGCCCGAGCCTTTCTCCCCGTCCGACTTTTTCCTCCGGCCTAACTTCCTCTCCCAGCCTAACTTCTTGTCCCGACCTCACTTCCTCTCCCGGCCTAACCTCTCCCCCCGTCTCCACTTTGCCCCAGACCTCACCTTTCCAGCTCCCCTGACTTTCTCCTCTCGCCCAACCTTTTCTCCCGGCTTAACGTTTTTCCCTGGCCCCGTTCTTCCCCGTAGCCAAAACTTTTCTCCCGGCCTAACTTCTCCCTGCCGAGCCTTTTGCTCTCGCCAAACCTTGTCCCACGACCGCACCTGTAGCCCTGGGCTGATCATTTCCACGGGTCCACCCTTTCCGCTCCCCACACCTTTTCTCGAGGCCCCCCTTTCTCCCCGACCTCCTCACCTTTTTCCGGGCCTCCCCTCTCGCCTTGGCCTCTCCTTTGCCCCCGGCCCTCCCTCTTCTCTGGACTCCCCTTTGCCCCTCACGTCCACCTTTCCCCTTGGCCACCTTTTTCCCCCCTCCTGTCCTCTTCTGCCCTGGCCTCCTCTTTTCCCCTGGCCTCCCCTTCCTCTCTGGCTCCCCTTGCCCCTTGGCTCACCCGGTCCCCGCCCCGCCCCTTCCTTCCCGAGGCTTTCTGGCGGGCTGCCTGGGGGCCGTGCCGCCTGGGCCAGGCTGGGGGAGCTCCCGGCTCATCTGATGGTCCCCCGTGGGGCTCCCTGTCGTCGCCCTCCCCCTTGAACCGAGGCGGTTCATGAGGCCCAGAGGAGTGGAGCACCTCGGCCCCCAGGCCCCGAGCGGAGAAGGGGCCGCGCCACAGTGCCTTGTTTGTGCACCTCACATCATTTCCTTACCGTTGCCGCCCCCCCATCCCCCCAACCACCCCCAGCCTCAGCTTTGCCCCAAGCCCAGAGGGTTCCATTCCGGGTCGGCCCACCCCCCCCCCACCCCCGGCCCCTGCTTTGGCCTTGCAGGCCTGGCCCTGCACCCTCTTTCCGAAAACACGAGTTGCTGCATGCTGCTGCTCGGCTTTGAGCATCCTCTCGCTTCTTCTCCTGGGGGCAGTCTCCCCTGGCAGCTCTTCCGCCTTCCTGAGTGGACTGTGCTGCTAGCCCCAGGGCCAGTGGGGGGTGGGGTGTATTTGTGTGTGTGTGTGTGTGTCTGGGGGCATCCTGGGAGGAAGCGGCGAGATGAGGCCGAGGCCGCACCTGGGTGACCAGGGGCCAGGGCTCTGGGCAGGATGCGAGTCGTCTCCGATTGGCCGGGGACGGAGAAGCCCCCGCCCCGGGTCCCCCTTGCGAGGGAGGCCCTGGCCCCCGAGGAGACCCTCCCTGTCCGCCGCGGATCGGACTCGCGGGCTCTGGCCCAAGGGACTGGGACACTGGGACTCATTGCGGGCTGAATGCGGGCAGGAGTGGGGAGTGGGATGCCGCCGCCGAGGTGCAGGGGTGAGCCGGAAGGGGAAATCGTGGGAGTAGTGGAGCTGGGTAACTCATTCTGGCCTCTCTCTTTCCCTCCCAGGTCAGAAACCCAGTGGGGCGTGTGCCGGCTCTTCCCCGGCCATCTCGGGCGAACTGGAGTCTGGTGGCCGCCCCTCGGCGGGTCCATCCCGTGCTTGACAGAGCCCAGGCAAGCGAGGAGCAGCTGCCTGTGAGTCCTGGGGGCTGGGGGTGGGGGGGTGGGGCGATTGGGGGTGGGGGCGGGAGAAACCTCGGCGTTGCCCGGGAAGGCTCGCGGACTGAGCTGCTGCCCCGCTAGGCCCTGGAGGAAAAGGCTTCCTCCTGTCTTCCCCCAAATCGGCAGGAGGAGGAGGAGGATTCGGCTCCGCAGGAGCTTTCCCGAGAGGACAGCCGGGTCACCTTCTTTTTCCCCTCATTGTCCCTCACCTTTTCTCCTGGTCTGCCCCTTTTCCCTATTGTGACCTTTTCCCCAGCCAAACCATTTCTGCTGGCCTCACCTGTTCGCCTAGCCAAGCCTTTTCCCCTCGTCTGACCTTTTCCTCTAGCCGAACTCTCTCCCTGGCCTACCCTTTTGTCCTTGGCGAACTTTTTTCTCCCATCGTAACCTTTCCCCCTGCTCCACTTTGCCCCTGCCGTCCCTTTTGCAACTCACCTCACCTTTTCGCCTAGCCAAACCGTTTCTCCTGGCCTGACCTCTTTTCCTTGACAAACCTTTCCCCCTTGTGTGACCTTTTCCTCTTGCCAAAGCTTGTCTCCCGGCCCAACCTTTTCTCCCGGCCTACCTTCTTCTCCCGGCCTAACCTTTCCCCCTGTCTCAACCTGGCCCCGGCCGCCACCTTTGCAACTCAGCTCACTTTTTCCCCTGCCAAACCATTTCCTCTGGTCTGTCCTTTTTCTCTGGCCTAACCTTTTCTCCCGGCCCAACCTTTTCGGCCGGCCTAACTACTTCTCCCGGCCTCATCTTTCCCCCTTTCTCCACTTTGTCCCGGACCTCACCTTTCCAAATCACCTGACTTTTTCCTCTCGCCAAACGTTTTCTCCTGGTCTGACTTTTTTCTCTGGCCCAATTCTTTCCCCTAGTGCAAACTTTTCTCCTAGCCAACCCTTTCCTCCTGGCCTGACCTTTTCTCCCAGCCTGACCTTTCCTCCCGGCCTGACCTTTCCTCCCGGCCTGGACTTTTCGCCCGGCCCGACCTTTTTGCCTGGCCTAACCTTTTTGCCCGGCCTAACCTTTTTGCCCGGCCTAAACTTTTCACCTGGCCTAACCTTTTCCCTTGGTCTAACCTTTTGCCCTGGCCTAATCCTTTTGCCCGGCCTACCCTTTCCGCCTGTTCTAACCTTCTCCCCCAGTCTGACCATTTTCCCCTGGCCTAACCTTTTCCCGGGACTGACCTGTTCCCATTGCCTAAACCTTTCCCCTAGGCCAACCTTTTCGCCAACTGTAACCTCCTCTAGGCTAACATTTTCCACTGTGCTAACCTTGTCCCCGGCTTGCCCTCTGATTCATTCCATACTATTTATGGAGCACTTACTCTGTGCAGAGCACTGTTCTAAGCGCTGGGGTAGATCCAGGGTCATGAGATGGTTCCATGTGGGGCTCATCGTCCTCGTCCCCATTTTACAGAGGAGGTTACTGAGGCCCAGAGAGGTGAAGTGACTTGCCCACAGCCTCCTAGCCGAGAGGTGGAGGAGCCGGGGTGCCTCACCTGTTGACCCAACATCCTTTCCTTCCCATTTGGGCCCCCCATGCTTAGCCCTGCAGGTTTGGCCCCAAACCCTTATGTTCCATGATGGGAACACCCCCCCCCCGCAACCAGTTCCTCCACCCCTATTTGGCCTTGGGGTCTGGGCCCCGAACCATTTTTGTTCCAGTTTCAGAACAAAATGGTTGCTCAGTGGTTATCCTCGGCTTTGAGGGTCATCTCTCTTATACTGTGGGCAGACTCCACTTGCCGATTTTCGCTCTTAATAATAATGTTGGTGTTTGTTAAGCTCTTACTATGTGCAGAGCACCGTTCACTGTAGATACAGGGTAATCAGGTCGTCCCACGTGAGGCTGCCAGTTAATCCCCATGTTCCAGATGAGGTCACTGAGGCCCAGAGAAGTGAAGTGACTTGCCCACAGTCACACAGCTGACAAGTGGCAAAGCCGGGAGTCGAACCCATGACCTCTGACTCTGAAGCTCAGGCTCTTGCCACTGAGTCCACGCTGCTTCTTCCCTTCTTACTGAATGGACTGCACTGCTACCCCAAAGAATTTTGTGTGTGTGTGTGTGTGTGTGTGTGTGAATGCTGGGGGCAAGAAAAGTGATGAGGCTGATGCCACTCCAGGGAGACCAGGGGCCTGGGCTCTGTGCAGGAAGCGATTTCTCTCCGCTTGGCCTGGGACTGAGAAGACCCACCCATGTTCTTGTTTCTCTGTGGTTCTGTTTGCCTCGCCTGCCCATCTCCCCTGTTAATAATGTTAGTATTTGTTAAGCGCTTACTATGTGCCGAGCACTGTTCTAAGCGCTGGGGTAGACACAGGGGAATCAGGTTGTCCCACGTGGGGCTCACAGTCTTCATCCCCATTTTACAGATGAGGGAACTGAGGCACAGAGAAGTGAAGTGACTTGCCCACAGTCACACAGCCGACAAATGGCAGAGCTGGGATTCGAACTCACGAGCCCTGACTCCAAAGCCCGTGCTCTTTCCACTGAGCCACGCTGCTTCTGCCCCCTGTTCAGACGGTGAGCCCGTCCCTCGGCAGGGAGGGTCTCTATGGGGTGCCAAAAGTGACCTGCCAGGCGATGAGTCCAGTGCTCGGCCCATCGTGAGTGCTCAGTGCCTACTATGGAATGAATGTAGGACTGAATGAAGATCCAGGGCTCCGACTTCTCGAGATGGTTGCGTGTCTCTGGTGCGACGGTCCTGACGGCAGGGTCGCGGCCCAGCCTCCCGCTGCGGAGAAGGGACCCTTTGGGTTTCAGGGTGGCGGTTTGTGGTTTCTACTGTGGGGATTAACTCAGGGTGTCTCCCCCCCGTCTGTCTGAGCAGCAGAGTGGGGCTGCCTCATCTCTGAAATGGAGGTCCTAGCCGTGTGGCCTGGCAGGCCAGCAGGCCGGTCCGGTGGCAGCAACTGAATTGTCTCCAGGGTGCTGCCGTTGTGCACTTTCAGTCAATCAATGCCTTGGGTGGAGGGCGTGCCTCCTGTGTGCAGAGCAGTGTACTGAGGGCTTGGGAGCGGACCCAGAGGAGCGACCCCTTCCCTGTCCAGAAGCGGTTTCCGGTGTCGAGGGTGAGGCGGACATTCATTTGAAGCCGTCCATCAAGCAGGGCCGATGGTGGCAGTCCTCTCAGTGAGGGCGTCTGCCTAGACGCCCCGTCCCTCCCGAGGATCGGTTGCATGTTGGGTGGAGGAGGGGGTCCCGGGTGTCTGCCCTAGCAACCTCGGTGGTGTGCCATCCCCTCCCCCTCCTTGTGCAGCGAGGATACGGCTGACCCCGGGCTCCCAGAAGCGGAGGGCGGGGCCAAGGGCAGGGGGAGGGAACCTGGCCCCCGTCCTCCTGCCCATGGGTCTCTCCCGGTCAGGTTCCACCATCGCCGAGGTGTTTGGGTGCGGACTGGGGAAGGTGTCCAGGACATTTGGCTTCCCGGAGCCCCGCGGGCTCCGGCTTCCTCCCGAGTGGGGAGGTCTGCAGTGAGTCCTGTGGTTGGGAGCGAGCAGGAGGTGGGAGTGGGGGAGCAGGGGAGGCGCTGAGTGTGTGGTGTGGGCTCAGCCCACGAAAGAGTGTGGGCCCCGCAGGCCCCTCCCCAACCCCTCGGTGGTCTGCCATGGTCTAGGCCTCCTTCTCCAGCTCTGAGCAAGACGCGAGGAACCACGCAATGTTCCAACACCCCCCACCAGCCCTCAGCCAAAACGCCCATCAGCTCTGTGGCTCGTGGCTCCCTCCCTTCTGAGTGGACACACCGCAAGGAGGGCTTAGTTGGGGCAACGGTCTTGGAGGAGCTGTGATTTGCGGAGGGCTCTGCTGGTGGGGAGAGGGCTGGTTGTGTGCTTTCCATAGCCCGAGTGCTCTGACGACTCGTGGGGTCCAGGGTCAGCAGGTGGGATGGGGACGGGGGGGAGTGGGGGGGGCGGGGGCGTGAGGAGCGAACTCAGACGGGAAAGCAAGGTGGCGCGGCGGTCAGACCCGAGCGGAGACCGCGCCCTGCCCCACCCCCCCGCCCCGGCGAGCTCTTTTGGAATGTGTGTTTCCAATGGACAGCTCCTTTGCTGCTGGAGATTCCATTCCATTCCATTCCATTTCATTCCATTCCATTCCCTCCGATCCGATCCCTTCTCCCCTCTCCCATCCTCCCCTCGCTTGGCCCAAGCCATCCCCTCTTGCCATGAAGCTGTTAGGGCTTCCTGGTGCGCCACCTGATCTCTGCTCCAGCTGCCTCTAATCTGGTGGGTGCGTGGGTGGGCGGGTGACTGACGTCCGGCCGGGCTCCGCCCCTTCCCCACCCCCCAGGTAAACCTGGAGAGCCCGAGGTGGTTTGGAGGTGAGCGTGGTGTGGGCTTGACTGCGAGGGACTTTGGAGGTGAGGAGCAGAAGAGCAGCGTTTTGGGGGTCAATGCGGTCTGGCCGTTGGGGTCCCTCTGCTTCTGCTTTGTGACTGGTCGCCTCGGGGCTCTTGGGGGCCCGGTCCTTGCCTTCCCCATGGCGTCCGTGGCAGGCGGCTGTTAGGTGGCGGTCGAACCTTTCCCCTTTCCCGACGTTTGTTCGTGCCCCGGAGGGAAGTGGGCCGTGGGGTGACGGGCCTAGCACCCCGCCACTGCAGCAGGCTTCTCGGCCCCTCCCCCTGCCTCTTTGCTCTCCAGCCTTGCTCCGGGCCTGTGGCAATGCCACGAGACCCTGGGTGCCGGCCATTCCTCCGTAGTGTGGACGGAGTGCATTGGAGTCAGAGGTCATGGGTTCAAACCCCAGCTCGGCCACTTGTCAGCTGTGTGACTTTGGGCAAGTCACTTAACTTCTCGGTGCCTCAGTTACCTCATCTGTAAAATGGGGATTAAGACTTTGAGCCCCATGTGGGACAACCTGATTCCCCTGTGTCTACCCCAGCGCTTAGAACAGTGCTCGGCACATAGTAAGCGCTTAACAAATAGCAACATTATTATTAATATTATTATTATTATTCTCTGGGTCGAGCCCTGCCCTCCAGGGTCAGGAGAGGCCCGGAGACGCGCAGGAACCGCCCTGTTCCCGGCAGCCCGGACTCGTCCTCCCCTTCCCAGACTGGTCCCAACTGGTCTGCTCCCCTTCTCCGACCCCTTGGAGCTTGGCCGGTCTCCCCCATACTAGCAGAGTTCTCTGGGCATCTTCTGGGGCCAGCCTCCATGGACTGGGGAGACCTCAATGAAGACCATCCCGGGAAGGGAGGGATCGAAGGAGAAGGGGATGTGGGGGGGGGGAGGACGTTGGGGGGGGGGGTTAGCCCTGGTTGGGGTGGGTGGATGGTTCAGGGCTTGGGGGCTGTGCCTCCGTGCATGGGGGAGTAAGTGGAAAGCATCAGTCAAGTGGGTGGGGGTGGGGGGAGGGGGGCGGGCCGGGGGGAGGCCTCTGCCTTCCCCGGCCTTTGTGTGCGACTGTTCTTGCTGGCAGGAGGGTGCCGAAGAGGAGCCGCGTCGCCCCCTCGAAGCGACAGGGGATGGGGGCCTGGGTGGCGGCTGAAAGGGCACGGCAGGAGCGGCGGGAGGTGGTGAGCCGAGGGCCCTCTCGTCATCCTCATCCTCATCTTCCTCCTCCTGGTGGTCTCGGTTAAGCGCCGACTCTGGCCCGAGCGCCGTTCCCAGGGCTGGGGCAGCTCCAGGGCGCACAGGGGCTCTCCCGGGAGGCTCCCAGCGTTTCCTCCCCATTTGACCCCGGAGGGCACGGAGGCGCCGAGCCATCAAGGGACTTGGCCCCCCAGTCCCCCAGTCGCCAAGGGACCCAGCCGGGCTGCCAACCCCTGACTTTGGCCTCGCGAGCCCGCGCTTTGCCCGGCGCCCCGCTGCTTGTCTCGCCCTCGCAGCCCCGAGGCGGGTTCTCCCGCCTGGGGCCAGGGCTCTGGGGAGGGAACTGGTTGGGTCGGGCTTGACGAGGGGGCGCAGAAGACGATCCCGGACCCGCCAGTCTCAAGCTTCAGGGGGAGCGAATCCTTCCTGAGGGCCCCGTCCTGTTGTCGTCCCCTCCCCCGCCCCCAGGGCCGCCCCCCCCACCCATTGCTTGCACATCCTTCCTCTCTCCAGAGCTGGCACTCCTCAGGGGCAGTCTCGGAGGGAGTTGGGCTGGGGCCGCGGAGGGGCGGAGGCGAGGGGCGGTCAGGGGCCAGTCTCGGTCGGAAGAGGGAAGCTGGCTCGGGGCTTGTCCCCTGGCTTGCTGGGAGGTCTTGGAGGTCAGGAAGTCGTTTTGCTCTGGCCCTGCCGGCAAGCCTGTTCTGGGCGGGGGGGCCGGCGTAGGGGGGCGGTGGATCATCCCTCCCCTCTCCTGACCTCATGCCCCGGTGGGGGGAGTGGGAGGAAGCCGAGGGACCCTGACCGGAACGAGGGTGCCGGGGGGCCTGGGAGTCGAGGGTTGACAACGGGGCGTCTCAGCTCGCCTCCCCCCCCCCCCAACTGTCTGCTGTCTGCGGTGGGACCCTGGGCAAGTCATTCCACTTCCTGGGGTCTCCGTGACCCCATCGGTCCGATGGGGAGCAAGACGGTGAGTCCCTCAGGGGACCGCCGGAAGCCACTGGGTCTCGCCCAGCCCTTCGAACCGTGTGGGCCACCACGGCAGGGTGCCCGAAAGACCCCAACCGTCCCTGGTGGTGGTGGTGGTGGTGGTGGTGTTGTGAGGATGCTGCTCCTGAGGGCGCTGAAGGGGTTCAGCCTCCCTGGCCCATGGCTCCTCGGCCACACCAATGGCCTCTTGCTGTCGCGGTGGTAGCGCTCCGAGACCCACGGCTCTTGTCGTCCGACATTTAGGGTCTTTAGGGAGGGCTCGGTCGGGGCCGGGGAGTGGACCGTGCCCCCGCCGGAGCCGCCACCTTGCCTGCCGCTCGGACTCCCCCGCTCAGTCTCCCCGGCTCCCCTGGGGTGCCGCACGCGTTGGGGGGGGTCTCCCTGCCTCCTCCTCCTTGGCCAAAGGCTTGTCTTCTTCTCCAGGCGCCCGCCCCAGCCTCCTCCCCTTGCACTCGGGGAGGTCCCCCTTCCGTTGGAGGCGGCTGACCCCCGCGGAGCCCATCCCGCTCAGCGACGGAGCGGAGGCTCCGGGTCGGTCCCTAGTGGCGGGGATGGCACTCTTTCCGGGCTGAGGCGGGGCGGGGCAGGGGGGGGACGAGGTCCCTGGGGGAGCTGGAAGGTGGGGAGGGCGGGGAAACCCAGCGAGTGGGGATGGGGAGCTCACTCTTGCCTGTTTCTTTTCTTCCCAGGGAAGAACCCCCACCAGGTGGGGGGCATGGGGGCTGCCTGCGCCATCTCGCTCCATCCAGGTGGAGGATCCTGCCCGCCCCCCTTCTTCTCGCAGAAGAGTCGAGGGACGTGGAGCGCCCCGTGAGTCCTGCGGGCTGGGGGAGGCGGGGCGGGGCCCAGTCGCTCGCCCCTGGATGAGAAAGGGCAGGATCCCGTCCCGAGCTGTTGGAGGAAGAGCCATCCTCCTTCCTTCATAAAGACCATGATTCGGATTCTGATGAGGATTCTTGTCATTCGCATGCAAGAGAGGCAAGAGAATGGGATCCCTCTATTCTTCCCCTATTTTTCCCTAACCTTTTCCCTTGGCCTAAGCTTTTTGCCGGGCCTAACCTTTGGCCCTGGTCTAAACTTTTCCCCTGGTCTATTTTGCCTGGCGTAACTAACCTTTGCGCCTGGCCTAACCTTTTTGAGCTGGCCTAAGCTTTCCCCCTGGTCTAACCTTTGGCCCTGGTCTAACCTTTTCCCCCAGTGTGACTTTTTTGCCCGGCCTAACCTTTCGCCTGGTCTAACCTTTTCGCCCAGTCTGACCTTTTCGCCTGGCCTAACCTTTTCACCCGGTCTAACCTTTTCGCCTGGCCTAACCTTTTGCCATGCCGTAACCTTTTCGCCCAGTCTGACCTTTTTGCCCGGCCTAACCTGTTCCTCTAGCCGTACTTTCTCCTTGGCCTATCGTTTTTCTCTAGGCAGATCTTTTCTCTCACCCAACCTTTTCTCCTGGCCTAACCTTTTCTCCTGGACAAATCTTTTCTCCCAGCTGAATCTTTCCCCCTGACTCCACTTTGCCCCTGAGCTCACCTTTCCGACTCACCGGACTTTTTCCTCTCGCCAGACCTTTTCTCCCGGCCTGACCTTTTCTCCTGGACAACCTTTTCTCCTCGTCCGACCTTTTCCTCTCGCCAAACCTTTTCCTCTAGGCAAACTTTTCTCCTGGTCTGACCTTTTCTCTGGCCTAACCTGTTCTCCCGGCCTAACCTTTTCTCCCGGCCTAACCTTTTCTCCCGGCCTAACTTCTTCTCCCGCACTAATCTGTCCCCGTGTCTCAACTTTGCCCCTGACCTCACCTTTCCAGCTCACCTCACTTTTTCCCCTAGCCAATCCTTTCTCCCGGCCTAACCTTTTCTCCTGGCCTAACTTCTTCTCCCGGCCGAACCTTATCTCTTGGACAAACTTTTTCCTCTCGCCAAACCTTTTCTCCTGGTCTGACTTTTTTCTCTGGTCCAATTCTTTCCCCTAGCCAAACCGTTTCCCCTAGCGAAAACTTTCCTCCCAGCCAAACCTTGTCTCCCGGCCCGACCTTTAGTCCCGGCATGACCTTTTCTCACGGCCCGACCTTTTGTCCCGGCGCGACCTTTTCTCCCGGCCCAACCTTTTCCTCTGGCCTAACTGCTTCTCCCGGCCTGACCTCTTCTCCAGACCTCACTTCCTCTCCCGGCCTAATCTCTCCCTCTGTCTCATCTTTCCCCTGACCTCACCTTTCCAACTCACCTCACTTTGTCCCCTAGCCAAACCTTTTCCCCTCATCTAACCTTTTACTCTAGCCGAACTCTCTCCCTGCCCTAACCTTTTCTCCTTGGCTAACTTTTTTCTCCCGGCGTAACCTTTCCCCCTGTCTCCACTTTACTCCTGCCGTCCCTTTTGCAACTCACCTCACCTTTTCACCTAGCCAAACCTTTTCTCCTAGCCTGACCTTTTTTCCTTGACAAACCTTTCCCCCTTGTGTGACCTTTTCCTCTTGGCAAAGCTTGTCTCCCGGCCAAACTTCTTCTCCCGGCCTAACCTTTCCCCCTGTCTCAACCTGGCCCCGGCCTTTACCTTTGCAACTCAGCTCACTTTTTCCCCTCGCCAAACCATTTCCTCTGGTCTGTCCTTTTTCTCTGGCCTAACCTTTTCTGCCAGCCCAACCTTTTCGGCCGGCCTAACTACTTCTCCCGGCCTCATCTATCCCCCTGTCTCCACTTTGTCCCGGACCTCACCTTTCCAAATCACCTGACCTTTTCCTCTCGCCCAACGTTTTCTCCTGGTCTGACTTTTTCTCTGGCCCAATTCTTTCCCCAAGTGAAAACCTTTCTCCTAGCCAACCCTTTTCTCCAGACCTGAACTTTTCTCCCGGCCTGACCTTTACTCCCGGCCTGACCTTTACTCCCGGCCTGACCTTTTCTCCCGGCCTGACCTTTTCTCCCTGCCCGACCTTTCCTCCTGGCCTGACCTTTTCTCCTGGCCTGACCTTTTCTCCCGGCCTGACCTTTTCTGCCGGCCTGACCTTTTCTTCTGGACAAACCTTTTCCCTTGGTCTGACCTTTTCCTCTCGCCACACCTTGTTTCCCGGCCAAACCTTTGCTTCTGCTCTGACCTTTTCTCCCGGCCTAACCTTTCCCCCATCTCAGCTTTGCCTCTGACCTCACCTTTCCAACTCACCTGACTTTTTCCTCTCACCCTACCTTTTCTCCTGGCCTCACCTTTTTCCCTGGCCCAATTCTATCCCTTAGCGAAAACTTTTCTCCTAGCCCAATCTTTTCTCCTAGCCCCACCTTTTCCTCTCGCCAAACCTTCTTTCTCGGCCAGACCTTTTCTTCCGGCCTGACCTATTCTCCTGGCCTCACCTTTCCCCCTGTCTCCACTTTGCCCCTGACCTTCCCTTTCCACCTCACCTGACTTTTTCCTCCCACCAAACCTTTTCTCCCGGCCTAACTTCTTCTCCCGGCGGAAGCTTTTCTCTTGGACCAACTTTTTCCTCTCGCCAAACCTTTTCTCCTGGTCTGACTTTTTAATCTGGCCCAATTCTTTCCCCTCGCCAAACCTTTTCCCCTAGCGACAGGTTTTCTCCTAGCCCAACCTTTTTTCCCTGCCTGACGTTTTGACCCGGCCCGACGTTTTGTCCCGGCCCGGCTTCTTCACCCGGCCCAGCCTCTTCTCCCTGCCCGGCCTCGTCTCCCGGCCTGGCCTTTTCTCCCGGCCCGACCTTTCCCCCTGTCTCAGCTTTGCCCCTGCCCTCAGTTTTCCAACTCACCTCGCCTTTTCGCCAAGCCCAACCTTTTCTCCGGGCCGGGAATTCTTTCCCCTAGCCAAACCGTTTCCCCTAGCGAAAACTTTCCTGCCAGCCAAACCTTGTCTCGCGGCCCGACCTTTTGTCTCGCAGCCCGACCTTTTGTCCCAGCCCGACCTTTTGTCTCGCGGCCCGACCTTTTCTCCCGGCCCGAGCCTTTCTCCCCGTCCGACTTTTTCCTCCGGCCTAACTTCCTCTCCCAGCCTAACTTCTTGTCCCGACCTCACTTCCTCTCCCGGCCTAACCTCTCCCCCCGTCTCCACTTTGCCCCAGACCTCACCTTTCCAGCTCCCCTGACTTTCTCCTCTCGCCCAACCTTTTCTCCCGGCTTAACGTTTTTCCCTGGCCCCGTTCTTCCCCGTAGCCAAAACTTTTCTCCCGGCCTAACTTCTCCCTGCCGAGCCTTTTGCTCTCGCCAAACCTTGTCCCACGACCGCACCTGTAGCCCTGGGCTGATCATTTCCACGGGTCCACCCTTTCCGCTCCCCACACCTTTTCTCGAGGCCCCCCTTTCTCCCCGACCTCCTCACCTTTTTCCGGGCCTCCCCTCTCGCCTTGGCCTCTCCTTTGCCCCCGGCCCTCCCTCTTCTCTGGACTCCCCTTTGCCCCTCACGTCCACCTTTCCCCTTGGCCACCTTTTTCCCCCCTCCTGTCCTCTTCTGCCCTGGCCTCCTCTTTTCCCCTGGCCTCCCCTTCCTCTCTGGCTCCCCTTGCCCCTTGGCTCACCCGGTCCCCGCCCCGCCCCTTCCTTCCCGAGGCTTTCTGGCGGGCTGCCTGGGGGCCGTGCCGCCTGGGCCAGGCTGGGGGAGCTCCCGGCTCATCTGATGGTCCCCCGTGGGGCTCCCTGTCGTCGCCCTCCCCCTTGAACCGAGGCGGTTCATGAGGCCCAGAGGAGTGGAGCACCTCGGCCCCCAGGCCCCGAGCGGAGAAGGGGCCGCGCCACAGTGCCTTGTTTGTGCACCTCACATCATTTCCTTACCGTTGCCGCCCCCCCATCCCCCCAACCACCCCCAGCCTCAGCTTTGCCCCAAGCCCAGAGGGTTCCATTCCGGGTCGGCCCACCCCCCCCCCACCCCCGGCCCCTGCTTTGGCCTTGCAGGCCTGGCCCTGCACCCTCTTTCCGAAAACACGAGTTGCTGCATGCTGCTGCTCGGCTTTGAGCATCCTCTCGCTTCTTCTCCTGGGGGCAGTCTCCCCTGGCAGCTCTTCCGCCTTCCTGAGTGGACTGTGCTGCTAGCCCCAGGGCCAGTGGGGGGTGGGGTGTATTTGTGTGTGTGTGTGTGTGTCTGGGGGCATCCTGGGAGGAAGCGGCGAGATGAGGCCGAGGCCGCACCTGGGTGACCAGGGGCCAGGGCTCTGGGCAGGATGCGAGTCGTCTCCGATTGGCCGGGGACGGAGAAGCCCCCGCCCCGGGTCCCCCTTGCGAGGGAGGCCCTGGCCCCCGAGGAGACCCTCCCTGTCCGCCGCGGATCGGACTCGCGGGCTCTGGCCCAAGGGACTGGGACACTGGGACTCATTGCGGGCTGAATGCGGGCAGGAGTGGGGAGTGGGATGCCGCCGCCGAGGTGCAGGGGTGAGCCGGAAGGGGAAATCGTGGGAGTAGTGGAGCTGGGTAACTCATTCTGGCCTCTCTCTTTCCCTCCCAGGTCAGAAACCCAGTGGGGCGTGTGCCGGCTCTTCCCCGGCCATCTCGGGCGAACTGGAGTCTGGTGGCCGCCCCTCGGCGGGTCCATCCCGTGCTTGACAGAGCCCAGGCAAGCGAGGAGCAGCTGCCTGTGAGTCCTGGGGGCTGGGGGTGGGGGGGTGGGGCGATTGGGGGTGGGGGCGGGAGAAACCTCGGCGTTGCCCGGGAAGGCTCGCGGACTGAGCTGCTGCCCCGCTAGGCCCTGGAGGAAAAGGCTTCCTCCTGTCTTCCCCCAAATCGGCAGGAGGAGGAGGAGGATTCGGCTCCGCAGGAGCTTTCCCGAGAGGACAGCCGGGTCACCTTCTTTTTCCCCTCATTGTCCCTCACCTTTTCTCCTGGTCTGCCCCTTTTCCCTATTGTGACCTTTTCCCCAGCCAAACCATTTCTGCTGGCCTCACCTGTTCGCCTAGCCAAGCCTTTTCCCCTCGTCTGACCTTTTCCTCTAGCCGAACTCTCTCCCTGGCCTACCCTTTTGTCCTTGGCGAACTTTTTTCTCCCATCGTAACCTTTCCCCCTGCTCCACTTTGCCCCTGCCGTCCCTTTTGCAACTCACCTCACCTTTTCGCCTAGCCAAACCGTTTCTCCTGGCCTGACCTTTTTTCCTTGACAAACCTTTCCCCCTTGTGTGACCTTTTCCTCTTGCCAAAGCTTGTCTCCCGGCCCAAACCTTTCTCCCGGCCTACCTTCTTCTCCCGGCCTAACCTTTCCCCCGTCTCAACCTGGCCCCGGCCTTCACCTTTGCAACTCAGCTCACTTTTTCCCCTCCCCAAACCATTTCCTCTGGTCTGTCCTTTTTGTCTGGCCTAACCTTTTCTCCGGCGTAACTTCTTCTCCCGCACTAATCTGTCCCCCGTCTCAACTTTGCCCCTGACCTCACCTTTCCAACTCACCTCACTTTTCCCCCTAGCCAACCCTTTCTCCCGGCCGAACCTTTTCTCTTGGACAAACTTTTTCCTCTCGCCAAACCTTTTCTCCTGGTCTGACTTTTTTCTCTGGCCCAGTTCTTTCCCCTAGCCAAACCGTTTCCCCTAGCGAAAACTTTCCTCCCAGCCAAACCTTGTCTCCCGGCCCGACCTTTTCTCACGGCCCGACCTTTTGTCCCGGCGCGACCTTTTCTCCTGGCCCAACCTTTTCCTCTGGCCTAACTGCTTCTCCCGGCCTGACCTCTTCTCCAGACCTCACTTCCTCTCCCGGCCTAATCTCTCCCTCTGTCTCATCTTTCCCCTGACCTCACCTTTCCAAATCACCTCACTTTGTCCCCTAGCCAAGCCTTTTCCCCTCGTCTGACCTTTTCCTCTAGCCGAACTCTCTCCCTGGCCTATCCTTTTCTCCTTGGCGTACCTTTTCTCCCGGCGTAACCTTTCCCCCTGTCTCCACTTTGCCCCTGCCGTCCCTTTTGCAACTCACCTCACCTTTTCGCCTAGCCAAACCGTTTCTCCTGGTCTGACCTTTTTTCTTTGACAAACCTTTCCCCCTTGTGTGACCTTTTCCTCTTGGCCAAGCTTGTCTCCCGGCCCAACCTTTTCTCCCGGCCTAACCTTTCGCCCTGTCTCAACCTGGCCCCGGACTTCACCTTTCCAACTCATCTCACTTTTTCCCCTCGCCAAACCATTTCCTCTGGTCTGTCCTTTTTCTCTGGCCTAACCTTTTCTCCCGGCCCAACCCTTTCGGCCGCCCTAACTACTTCTCCCGGCCTCATCTGTCCCCCTGTCTCAACTTTGTCCCGGAACTCACCTTTCCAAATACCTGACTTTTTCCTCTCGCCAAACGTTTTCTCCTGGTCTGACTTTTTTCACTGGCCCAATTCTTTCCCCAAGTGAAAAGTTTTCTCCTAGCCAACTCTTTCCTCCCGGCCTGACCTTTTCTTCTGGACAAACCTTTTCCCTTGGCCTGACCCTTTCCTCTCGCCACACCTTGTTTTCCCGGCCAAACCTTTTCTTCTGCTCTGACCTTTTCTCCCGGCCTAACCTTTCCCCCGTCTCAACTTTGCCTCTGACCTCACCTTTCCAACTCACCTGACTTTTTCCTCTCACCAAACCTTTTCTCCCGGCCCAACTTCTTCTCCCGCCCCAACCTTTGCTCTTGGACCAACTTTTTCCTCTCGCCAAACCTTTGCTCCTGTTCCGAGTTTTTGATCTGGCCCAATTCTTTCCCCTCGCCAAACCTTTTCCCCTAGCGACAAGTTTTCTCCTAGCCCGACGTTTTGACCCGGCCTGGCCTCTTCTCCTGGCCTGGCCTCGTCTCCCGGCCCGGCCTTTTCTCCCGGCCCGACCTTTCCCCCTGTGTCAGCTTTGCCCCTGCCCTCAGTTTTCCAACTCACCTCACCTTTTCGCCTAGCCCAACATTTTCTCTGGGCCTGACCTTTTTTCCTGGAAAAACCTTTTCCCCTTGTGTGACCTTTTCCTCTTGCCCAAGCTTGTGTCCTGGCCAAACCTTTTCTCCTGGTGTGACTTTTTCTCCCAGCCTCATCTTTCCCGCTGACTCCAGTTTGCCCCGGACCACACCTTTCCAACTCACCTCACCTTTTCCCCTCGCCAAACCATTTCTTCTGGTCTGACCTTTTGCTCTGGCCTACCCTTTTCTCCCGGCCAAGGCATTTCTCCCGGCTTCATCTTTTCTCCCGGCCCGACCTTTTCTCCTGGCCTAACTTCTTCTCCTGGCCTAACCTTTCCCCCGTCTCACCTTTGCCCCTGACCTCACCTTTCCAACTCACCACACCTTTTCCCCTGGCCAAACCCTTTCCCCTCATCTGATCTTTTCCCCCTCACTAAACCTTTTGTCTCGGCCTAACCCTTTCTCCCGGCCTAACCTTTTCTCCCGGGCTAACCTTTCCCCCGTCTCAACTTTGCCTCTGACCTCACCTTTCCAACTCACCTGACTTTTTCCTCCTTCCAAACCTTTTCTCTTGGCCTAGCATTTTTTTCATTCATTCATTCAATAGTATTTATTGAGTGCTTACTATGTGCAGAGCACTGTACTAAGCGCTTGGGATGAACAAGTCGGCAACAGATAGAGACAGTCCCTGCTGTTTGACGGGCTTACAGTCTAATCGGGGGAGACGGACAGACAAGAACAATGGCAATAAATAGAGTCAAGGGGAAGAACATCTCGTAAAAACAATGGCAACTAAATAGAATCAAGGCGATGTACAATTCATTAACAAAATAAATAGGGTAACGAAAATATATACAGTAGAGCGGACGAGTACAGTGCTGTGGGGATGGGAAGGGAGAGGTGGAGGAGCAGAGGGAAAAGGGGAAAATGAGGCTTCAGCTGCGGAGAGGTAAAGGGGGGATGGCAGAGGGAGTAGAGGGGGAAGAGGAGCTCAGTCTGGGAAGGCCTCTTGGAGGAGGTGATTTTTAAGTAGGGTTTTGAAGAGGGAAAGAGAATCCCTGGCCCACTTCTTTCCCGTAGCCAAGCCATTTCTCCTGGCCTCACCTTTCCGCCTAGCCAAACCTTTTGCCCTTGTCTGACCTTTTCCTTTAGCCAAACTTTCTCCCTGGCCTAAGCTTTTTTCCCTAGGCAAACCTTTTATCCCGGCCCAACCTTTTCTCCCTGTGCAGTCTTTTCTCCTGGCCTAACCTTTTCTCCCAGCCTAACCGTTCCCCCTGTGTAACCTTTGCCCCTGACCTCACCTTTCCCACTCACCTCACCTTTTCCCCTAGCCAAACGTTTTCCCTGGCCTAACCTTTGCCTCTCACCAAACCTTTTCTCCCGGCCTAACTTCTTCTCCCAGCCAAACCTTTTCCTCTCGCCCAACCTTGTTTCCCAGCCAAACCTTTTCTCCTAGGCACCCTTCTCTCCCGGCCTAATCTTTCCCCTGTCTCCACTTTGCCCCCGGACCTCACATTTCCAACTCCCCTGACTTTTTCCTCTCGCCCAAACTTTTCTCCCGGCCTAACTTCTTGTCCCGGCCGATCCTTTTCTCTTGGACCAAACTTTTCCTCTCGCCAAGCCTTTTCTCCTGGTCTGACATTTTTCTCTGGCCCAATTCTTTCCCCTAGGCAAAACTTTTCCCCTAGGGAAAAAGTTTCTCCCAGCCAAACCTTTTCTCCTGGCCTGACCTTTTCTCCCGGCCC
Source organism: Ornithorhynchus anatinus (assembly GCF_004115215.2). NCBI lineage: Eukaryota > Metazoa > Chordata > Mammalia > Monotremata > Ornithorhynchidae > Ornithorhynchus > Ornithorhynchus anatinus. The sequence goes on from NW_024396872.1 coordinate 38,272, forward strand.
AACTTTTTTTTCCCGGCCTAACGTCTTCTCTCGGCCTAACCTTTCCCCCTGTCTCAACTTTGGCCCTGACCTCACCTTTCCAATTGGTGTCACAATTTACTTTGAAAACATTTCTGCCTAGATTGTCATCTCTTTATGTGTTTTTTGGTTGTTCTGAGGGAAAAAACTATCTACAGTTGACAAGTTTAAGTGAGTGTCAAGGTTTTAATCCATACAATGAGGTTGAATTGGGGTTATTATGTGTTTTGGTTTCATGTTTTGCCACGTTTTTTTGTTTTTAGTAGATAAAAAAAAATAGTAGGTGGAATTTGGCAGATGTAAGTTATGGGTTTCAAGATTTAACCTCACGACATATTGGTGCCTAATTTGTCTTTGGATTTTGGAGGTATGGATATGATTTTGAAAGGTTTCTCACAGTAGTGGATGGTGTGATCAGTCGTTGTAGTCTTGCTATATTTTTAACCTTCTCATCATTTCTTTTTTGGGCTATGCAACTGATTGTCCTATTTGGACAGTCAATTGGGATGGGTTTTTTGAGTTCCACAATTTATTATTCTGTACTACTTATAGTCCTTATTCATCTTAATTCAAAAATTGCATAAGACGTATTGTTTGTGTCAGCAGAGATATTATGGTCTGTTATTTGATATAGAGCATGTGGTGAGTATTAGACACTAAGCACTATGGTTTATCTTTGGATAGCAAATCGTTGGTAATTCTGAATGCTGTGAGGTTTACAGGTTTATTTTCTATTTTTTTTAGTTGTAGCTGATGATCAAATCCCATTAGGTCTTAACAATCACAACTTATAAATTTGATAATGTTTACAAAAAAGATTGATAGAACTAGGAAATAGGGCTTGGGGGATTTTGGATATTACTGGTCTTGGTTTGTCAACTTCTGTTTTTGTTGTGGTATCTTATACTTAGGTGCAGGATGGATCTCTTTCAAGACATAATGATAACTTTATCTGTGTTTTGTTGGGGTAGACTTGACTGTGAGAGACCCTACCGCTAGATGCAACCTGTGTAATACAGACGCATATGCAAAACAATATGTGAATAAATTTTAATCCTGGTAATAGTGTTTTGGTGTTTTTGTTGTTGTGAGGAGTGTATAGTCTAAATGGGTACATAAAAAGTTTTGTTGTCAGTACTTTCAACAATGGATGTAAGTAGTTTCTTTGCAAGTGCCATTTATCTGTGGAAAAATTTATTTTTGTGTGTGCTCATATTGTCATTGCGTGTAACGTGTTTTGAAGGCACTGTAGTTAGAAAACTTGCAGCATAATGTGGGATGTTCCGTGGTGTCAACGCTATTTCTGAATGATAGAGGCAGGAGTTGACGTTGATAACAGAAAGGTTTGATCCATTTCCGAAATGTAATCAAGTGTATTAATTGTAGTTTGTGTGTTTTTATTTGTTTTACGATGTTTCCATTGAGATGTTGGGATAGTTCCTTTCTCTGTGTTGAATAGATTTAGGCTGAATTGGTTTATTTCATCAAGTTGTCTTTCCAGTTCATGAGAATCAAAGCTTGTATATGATATAATCCAATTGCTTGCAAACATATAAGAATATTGGGTCTATCTCAGTGGTTTCAGATATTAGGATTGAAATATCTTGGTTTTGGAGCCTGTATTTCAGAAATGGACATAATGGTGTGCTAATGGTATTCTAATTCGAATATTTCTTTAGGTAATTGTATCGAGATAAGTTTTAAACATGTATGCACAATTTAATCAGACAGGTGATCTTAGATATGAAGATATCTAATTTTAAAGTCTTTATAATCATTTGCGTCCAGTGAGGTTGATGAAAGCCTTTTCTAGGTGTATGTGTTTTTGTGTCAGACATTTTCTCTACATGCTATTTAGAGATTCCCTGGTTTTTTAATGTAATGGTTTTAAAGATTCTAAATTGTGACACCACTCCTTCATTTGGTATTGTCATTTTCCTGAAATGTTATACAGCGTTAAATTTTTATTGTTCTTTACCCCTGGTGTTGAAGCTATTCTTGATATGGGTAACAAATATTTATAAGTTACCATCAAATGAAATGTTATGAGAGAGATCTTTTCTAGTTTGAGCTAAGAATGTAATAGGATAAACAATACATGGGGGCATGTCCTTGGAGCAACATGTGGAAGAACAAACAAAGTTTAAATTTAAACATGGACATTAACACTTGGTATCCCTTCTGTTGCATTTATTGTTTTAGTTGTGCCTTTCTATGTTTATTGAAACAATTACATGCCAATCTTTCCATTTAACTTGCTGGACTTTACAGATATATCATTTTTGTTTTTAGTGGATTATGGGTGCCTGCTCCTGTCTGCTTTTTTGAAATGAAGTGAAAGTGAGGAGATAGGTATTGTGGTCAGCTTGTCTATTCAATGTGCAAATTGACACATTTACCTGGCTCATTAGAATAGAATTCCGCCATATTAGTATAGAATGAATTTACTGTCAAGTTTCTTTTCTAGCAGTTGTAACCATAATGTAAACCTATTTGTGTGATTTATGTTATGTATAGATTAAATTAAGACTTACAATTTCTGGGTCTTTGGTTTCTTGATGGCCTTGATACTTTTCAGGGGGTTCTAGATATTCAACTGACTTATTTGTGAATGTATTGGCAAGATCTTTCAAATCCTATCTGCAAACATCAGAGCGATTTCCCTGTTGCGAGGTTCATTTTACTTTTCTGGCTACTAGGTGGCGAATAAACGTGGTTCCTTAGAGATTTGTCCATTGTTTATGACAGTTGGTACAGTTAAAATTGCTCTGGAGTCATTGTTATTGATTGCAGGCCACATCTTCTGTAAATACACTTATTTTGCATTGGACAGGTTTCAGGATTTTGCCCTTTGTGTTCAAGAGGGCAATTTTGTAATACAACTTTATTACCTTTTCCACTGTAACACTTTACCATAAGCTTGGTTTGGAGTGTTCGGTGCATAAATGGCAACCTATGAATTGGAAATTAATGTTTAGTGGAGAGTTGGTACCTTCTAAGTTTTATTGTTGACTAAGGCACATATATCATATAGTCAGAGCTATTCCTCTAGTACCGGCGGTCTAAGAGTATTCACAGTCTGCCAGGAGAGAATATTCCTAATGTAGCCCATACATTATGAACTAATTCTGGCATTATTGCTACGATATAGATGTTACCATCTAAGATCTCTCATTGGTGAAGGTCAATGCAGATGTCCTTTCATGGTGCACAGGAAATGGACCCAGTGAGCAGCATACAGATATTGTAGGACAATTGCTTTTCTTTAACACTTTGTTTCACACAATATTGTGTAACAAGGTGCTAATGGTGAGAAGCATCTATGATATGTGTGTGCTGCCTCTTGTGCATATCTTTTCCAGGTTTAAATGATTTGCCCTAAGTAAACATTTAATGCAAAAGATAGTGATGGGATATTGGGTAAGGCTACAAGGGGATCTTGGGCCATTTGCTCTTTCAATTCAAATGTGACCACAATCTCTAGACACTGATTGTTCTCAGTCCCTTGAAACAGCTATATTTTCAGTGGTGTATGTAGTCAATCTTGGCATTTGAGTCTAAGCCTCTGCCTATTTTGTTGTCCCAATAGCCTCACTATATGTGCCGAGGTTGAACATTCCTCTTTATAGGTCCTACGATGAAGATGATACCCCCAGGCTAAGTGGTCCCTTAGTCTTCCATATATTCATTCACTTTCCTTCTTGTTAAATTTTAAGTTTTCATTTTGCTTTCTAAAACCTCAAAAAATCCATCAATACATTCTTCTGTTCAGGAATCCTTTCAAAGGACAACCAACCTTCCAAAGAAAGAAAGGAATCTTTACTTGTATTTTGCTTATTTGTAAAAGACATGTGTTGCCAAAGGTAATCCAATAGCAAGGGATCATCAGATGTGTAATTGGAGCTGGACTGATTGGATTTTTGCTGTTATTTGCAGATTTATGCAGCAACTATTTCTCAGGTTCTCATTTATGCATCATGGTTAACACCCTAGTAATCCCATTCCAAAGGTGTAGGTTCGAGGGGCTTTTTTCCCCACTCTCCTTTAAGTTCCACGACTTTTCTCAATTTCATTTGGTTCCATTGGTGCTTTGCATAGGGTCTTATGGATCCATCACTATGATGTTGTCTTTGCCTTTACCATTATCTTTCCAGCTCCCAAAATAACATTTGTATATCCTTGTTGATGGCCACCATCAAGTGAATGTTTATTTATACCTCACCATAAATTTCAAATGTCTTAATTTGTGCACCACTACTATAAGGACTTGTGGTCACCACAGATGAGAAGTTTTTGGATTACTATGTTATGATAATCTTTTAGGTTTGACAATCTTTATTCTGCCATCCTGTTTGGACCTATTTGCTAGGGTATTTCATGTCATCATTGGGTCTGGTATTGCCCCCACAGCCTCCTTACTTGAGCAATGTGGTCTTTCAGGACTTCAAGATTCTTAAAAACCTTTGTGCAGTGTGAATGAGGAATTTTGCAAACCATGTCCACTGCACAATGTCCTAACACTTTCCAGTACATGCTACGTTTTGAATTGCATTTTTCCTCACCAACTTGAGAAAGATCTGGAACCTGAACCAGTAATGTCCTGGTCATGTGTTGTCTACCCTTACCTCTTGTCTTATAGGTATGATGGAAACACATTATTGGCCTAGTTGCTACCAAATAAAAGCATTACCTCTGGAGACCTTATATTGTCTTCTATTGAGACTCCATGCTTTTTCTTATGGCATTTCCTTCACAAACATCTCTACAGTTGGCATTCGGAGTAGTTTCTCTCAGTGCTTATTCTTCATTGTATGAATCGGCCCAACACATTACTTGATGTCAAATGTTCTCTCACCTTTATGTCTGGACCGGAACCTTTCTTTTCTCTTTCCTTCCTTTTACTTTTTGTGACTTGCTGTTTCTTGCAAGCTGAAAGGCTTGGCTCTGATGCATAATTTGATACCTGTGATAAAATGTGCTATCAGAAGCCAATGGTGCTGTCATATCATTGTTGTTGACACCCAAAGGTATTCTGCAACCCCAACAACTAAGTGTATTTATCTCCTACTACTAATGGGACATTAAATTAACCAGACCCTCTACTCTTAAGCCTATTCCAGGGAAAAGGTCTATATTTTAACAAACCCGATGCCACACATGTTTATATTTCCTCATTTCAAAAAAGGGAACCTTGGATTTTTTTTTATAGCTCCTCTCAACTTTGTTTTTGTCCATTTACAGGAATATGCTCTATGTTTTTCTGGTCCTCAGAGATATGGAAGTTAGGGTTGCTTTTTACCTGCGTGATTTTCATCAAAATTGGATTTGTCACCCTCCTTAGCCCTCCATTCATTTTTACTAACCCATACTTCTGGGTCCCTACCATTGCCATCGATCAAGTTGCCAAGTGTCATTTTCTCTCTGTGGCCATCCTCAACCCCCTCCTTTTCCTCTCCTCGTCATTCTGGGTGTTTTTACTGTTTCAGAATCAAACTGATTAAAGATGGTTCTTGTCACGTGGTCTTGGTGTTAGGTTCGTACATACAAACCTAGGATCCAACTCTGCCACGTCTTGCTACAATCAAATGTAAAGCCTTGTGCCGGTTGCCTATAGCAGACCTGTAGATATTGAGAAAATCTACTAGTAGAGTTCTCAAGATATAAGCCTTGATGGAAATATTTCTAACTGGTTATGACTTCTCACCACTATTTGCATTTTGTATAAAGAGGGCTCCAGGACATTATTATGTCCTGTCCAACCTTTGGTCAGGATTATTTGCTCTTTCCACTCTATTATTTTCTGCAATCACCCTGCTATGGGATTTTCATGTAGCAAAGCCCATCTCTTGCCTCTAAACAAGCACCTTTCGGTGCAATAGTGGGGTAGCTGTTGGATGATTGTGGCCCACAGCGTCAGAGTAGCTCTTAAGAAGTTCAGGTTGTGTTGTTTACATTCCACTGAAACAGTGTAAATGGTTATATTCCAAGCTCTTTTAAAAGAACTGTGGGAAGTCAGTGAAGAACACAGAAACCCCTCACACCCACACATCCAGCTACACACAAAGTGGCCCAAAACCTGTAAGCTATGCCAGGGCAAGCAAGGGGGCTTAATTTTATAAGTGAGTTAAAGGGGTGTTTATCCAAACATGTGAACAGCTAAGTTTACGTCGTCACAATCGTTCTGCAAAGAGTTTGCATGCTCCAAACCTTAACGACAGTAAAAGGCACTTGCACTTCAGTACCTAACATTTTTTCACCTGTCCATCCAACAGCATCACCTTGTTTTGCAAGATACCTGAGGCACTTTGAAGAAAATCAACACTTGCCAAAAACCCCATACATGAAATCCAAGTGGCCCTCATTCCTCTTCTACTCCAGATCCACTTTGCCCATTGGCCATACAAGCCAGACACAACCACCAAAGTCACCAAACCAATAAGTCCTCAACTGCACTGCCAATCCACATGCCCACACTCTCCACATTCAAAGCCTTCCCTATCCTACCTGCCAACATTTACATGGACTCAAACCATTGTCCCTCCATCTCATAACGGCTGGGCTTCATGCCTCCCCCCCAGCCTTTAACACCTATTGGAGAATGTTCCTTGGATGCAGACACAAGACTTGCGACTCCACACACCTCAATGCCCATATGGCAACAGCCTGTGGCGGGGGAGACCCTCAACCCCTCCAAGTGCTTCTTTTTCCCCCACCCACAAAATGGAGAGACTCTAAGAGGGCCATGACAGAAGGTTGAGGGTTTGGGGCATTCAACACACATGAGAGGCAAACTTTCTGCTCATGACTGACTGGCATCCCTAAGTTTTCTCTAATCCCCACCATACCATTTATGCATTGAGAGCAGCCATCTCTGCTTGCACAAGTTGAGCGTCCAAAGGCTTCACCCACCTTCATACCCTATCTTCTCTTTCCACATACATATGTATTAGTTTATGGATGGGCAGGAATCAAAGACCCCAATTTCCTAGCCCCCATGCTCCCAACCCCTATTCTAGCCATGACAACCCCACAACCAAGAAGATGTATGGAATCCCGTCCTCTTCACCCTAAGACAAGCAACCCAGCCAGCGCTAAAATCTGCTACAGCCTTGGCAATTGTAGACTGCACCAACTTTCAAGACAGAACCCAACCTACCTCCAATTAACAAGACACACTTCCCAAGACATGTTCCCTGCCTACCAGGTCACTTATCATTTTGCCTGTCTAGAAAAATATCTTGTGGCTACAATCGCACCGTTTCAGTGACCTCTTAACTTTTCCATTCACCACACTTATTACACCCATCACCTCTGCAACCCTTAAGCCCCTGCCTACAACGGCTGCACAGGCAACCCCGGTCAACAGCTTTTCACTACCCATCACAACATCTGAGTCCTAGTTGCAGGAAAAGCAGTCTTCTCTACAAACCTGTACTGAGAGAGAAAACCCACCACAACGGGTTCCTATGTCAGCTGGAACACATTTAGGAGAATGATTACTCAATCGGCTTTTGGAGGCTTCCTAGACCACTAACCCTGATCATCCAAT
>NW_024396873.1:0-43386 GCF_004115215.2 Ornithorhynchus anatinus
CCCTTCGTGGGAGACTGAGGATGTCCAGAGTGACTCTGAAGACAGGACTGTGAGCACCCAGAGATTAGAGCCGTCTATAGAATTAAGGGCCCCGGGTCTTCTCGGACCCACGGTCAAGTCAACCAAAGCCAGTTCCCTGCACAGAGCCCCAGACCCCATTTCCAGAAGCTGCTTGTGTGTCCACAGTGGCCTCCTCTTGCTCACTGTTCTCTTCCCCAGTTCTGCTAACCCTAACCCTCTCTCTCTCTCTCTCTCACACACACACACGCACACAAACCACCAAAACCTCCCTCTGAGGTGTGCAGTACAGCTCACAACTCCACCTCGCTGGTAGGGCAGGTCTGAGATTTGAGCTGACGGTCCACAACAGCACAGATACGGTCCTTGAGGCCAGGAAATGCACTGGGCACCTGCCATGGAGTAATTATAAGTAAATAACTCCCTTGGTCATAATAATAATGGTATTTGCTAAGCAATTACTAAGTGCGCCAAGTACTTCCCACCCTGACCTTCACACTGCCAGACAGATTTGGAACTCAGGCAGGTGTGACAGCTGAGAAGACCGAGGATGAAGTAGATTAAGTGAGTAAAGTTGGGGGGGGGGGGGATAGGGCAAGTCCAGTGGCGTCAGGTGTCACTGGCCTCTGGTTTTTAAAAAAAAAAAAAGTGTTCATTGAACTATTCAGCACAAAGCACTGGTACCTCAATGACAAAGAGGGAGTAGGGAAAACTGTGGTTATAAAGCAGGAGTTAAGTCTAGACTAAAGTAAAGCAATAGACACTGAAGTTCATGATGCAGGGGAGAGAGAAAAGTTAAAATTTCTTTTCACCTACGAGGGAGCTGAGATGGTCCCGGTACCCACACTTCCACCCAGCAGCACTCTGCGGCATGAGGACAACGAGTGGAGAAGATCTGATGGTGCACCCGGGGGGCTGAAAAGCACATGCAAACAATGCAGTTGCTATAAAGGAGACGTTGCTCCACCACCCCCAAAGCAACCTGGTTTGCAAAATGCCTAAGAGGACGGCCACAGACACCCTGGCTTCTCTCTTCTTCCCTCCCCCTGCCACCGGAACACCAGACACCCAGGACAGGGAAGGTCTGGACACCAAGGACAAGCGGTCTTCAAGGCCACTGGTGACTGACCAGGGCTGTGAGAAGGCCCGCGGTAGCCGGACCTATCTGCTCTGTATCCCCTACCAAAACCCACCTAGGAAGCTAGAGAACTCCAGAGAAGAATGGGGTGACACACACACCCCCCTTGATCTTGACGGTGACCTCCCGATTCCCCTGGGAGCAACTCGTCACAGATATGGTTGTGTCTTCTGGGGGAGCTACAGCTGTGCCAAGGCAGGTCCCATGAGATGACTGTTCACTGTACTCTAACCTACTCTTTCACTGAACCCCTCATTCCATTCCCCACAGCGTCAGGACATTAAGGCTGGCGTCCCTAAGGCCAAAGATACCCCGACCTTCGGCACATTCCCGTCGACTCGTACAACGCCTGCATCTTCAGCTCTCCAACCTCTTTGCGACTTACTCACTGCACCTCATTCTCTCACCACCGACATTCATCTCACCCCAAAGCCTCCATAGCTCAGGTTCTCAGATGGTGATGAAGTAGACCGACTTCTCTGCTTCTCTTCACGAACACACCTCCCTTCCCCAGAAGCAGGGTGAAGGCAGTAGGCGAGGAAGTCAGTGAGGCAGGGGAAGCACTGTTGCCGAGCAAGAGAGAGCAGAGTTGAATTCCTTCTCATCTGTTAGGAGATGTTTAAGGTGGTCCTAGTGCCCGATTCACACCAGCTTCCCCCTGTGGCACGAAAGCAGGAAGGTAGAAGATCTGTTGCTGCTCCTGGAGGCTCAGAAGGAAAGTGGGAAGAGACGCAGACAATTCAGTTTCTCTAAAGGACACATTCCTCCTCCACCCCTAAAATCAACCTACCGTTAAAATTGTATGAGATGACACCTACAGGCACCGTGGATTCTCCATTCTGCCCTCCCCCGCCCCTAGGCTAGCTAAGGCCTCCAACAAGAGGTCTTCAGGGCAACTGCTGAATAAATGGGGCCGAGGGAAAAAACCCGTAATACCCAGGGCCAATTCTACTTTCTGTACTCCCTACCCCGACTCTGGGAGGAGGCTACAGGGCTCTAGAGAAGTAGGGAGCGGACACCCACCCACACACGGTCTCATCACTGACCCCTCACTCCCCTGGGAAAATCATCTGTGGGTTCTACTGATGTACAAAGCAGGCCCAATGACAAGACTGTTCACTATGCTGTACCCTACTCCTCACTGGACCCCTCTCTCCCACAAGAAACTATCAGACCCGTAGGGCCGCTATTCTTGACTCCAAAGATGCCCCACACTTCTGTATATTGGAAGAATCCAAAGTCAATAGTACTAATGCCTGCATTTTCAGCTCTCCAGCCTCTGTGCAACTCATTCACTTGACCTCAAACAGGTCTCACACTCCGTCTCCCCCTAATCCAGTTTCTCATAAGAGAATCGAATAGACAGTGACCTTCCCTGCCTCTCTCCTGAAGCATCTCCCTCCTCTCTTCCCCAGAAGCGACTGCCAGACACAGAGGAGTCCCTTCATGGGAGACTGAGGATGTCCAGAGTGACTCTGGAGACGGGACTGTGAACACCCAGAGCTTAGACCCCGTCTATAGGATTAAGGGCCCCGGGTCTTCTCGGACCCACACTCAAGCCAAAGAGAAACAGCTCCTGCACAGACCCCCAGCATTCATTTCCAGAAGCAGTTTCTGTGTCTACAGTGGCCTCTTCTAGCCTGTTGCTCTCTCCCCCCAACCCAACTAGCTCTAATCCCTTACACACACACAAAGCTACCAAAACCTTCCCTTTGAGATAGCAATACGGCCCACTGCTCCACCTCCGTGACGGGACAGGTCAGGTCTCAAAGTTGACCTCTTAATCCAAACGGCAGAAGGATGGTCCTCAAGGCCACAGATGCATCAAGCAACCTCTGTGGAGAAAGTAATTTCCAAGCAAAGTCTGCTCTTGGTCATTCCCAACCCTAACCTGTGCCCAGCCAAGAATTGAGAGTGCTGGACTTCTTTCCTGCTCTCAGAGTGGGGCAGGCAGAGAAGCAGTGGGGGGTGGAAAAGCAAAGAAAAAAAGATGAAAAAGGCTTCCCGAGTAAATAAAAATAGTGGGTATCAGGGAAAGAGTTCAGCATTTTAGTAAGAAAAGAGATTTTTAAATGTTGGAGTGGAATAGGGAGTCTGGGTTTTAGCTAGCTGAATAAGAGAGAGGAGGGGATAGACATACAGTGAGAAGAGTGGCATTGGAAAAGTAGAGTGCATGGTCTGAGTTATAGTATAAGAGGAAGGAGGTGAGGCAGGAAGACAGAAGGCGACTGACTCCCTTGGAGATGGTATTTATTGAGCCCCGGGGTGGAAACAAGCAGATGAGGTGAGATGCAGCCCCTCCCCCTCATCACGTCCATAGTCTCCATCCTCATTTTACAGATAAGATCCTTGGAGACCACTGAAGTGAAGTAACTTACCCAAGGTCACACAGTAGGTCAGCAGCAGAGATTAGAACCCAGGTCCTTCTGACTTGCAGGCCCCTGCACTATCCCCTACCCCATGCTGCTTCCTAAAGAAAAAGCAGTTCGTCTCTGTACTGATTTAAGGAGGATTTAGAGATGTGAGGGAGCGAATTGCAGGAAGGAGTTTCAGGAGAGGAGAGAACAGAAAAATCCTTACCATGATCAATACTGGATGCAGAAAGAAGAACAAGTAAGAAAGAGGTAACAGAGCATTTAAATTACTCAGCTGTGGGGGCTGCTGAAAAACAGGCAAGTCACCCCCCAGGCTCTGGGACAGCCAAACATCTGAAAAATCAATACAGAAAGTCAGAGTGAATCACAGTAGCTAGATTATGAAAAGAAAATAGATAGGTCAGCTAGGCCCCCAAGCCCCAACCAGCCCCTTCCCCACACATTCACCACAGCTACAACTAACAGCCCATACCCTCATTTGAGGGTCAAGATGACACACTCCCCCCAAAAAAGGGCAAAGAACCCCCCCCACTTACCAAGCCCCCCAATCCCAGGAAGAAAAACAACATTTCAGCAAAGGCTGACAAAGAAAGCCAGTAGAACTCTCCACCTGCCTGGATGCTTATATGGGTCGGGGAGCTTTCATTCATTCATTCAATAGTATTTATTGAGCGCTTACTATGTGCAGAGCACCGTACTAAGCGCTCGGAATGAACGAGTCGGGCAACAGATAGAGACGGTCCCCGCCGTTCGACGGGCCCACGGTCTAATCGGGGGAGACGGACAGACGAGAACGATGGCGATAAATAGAGTCGAGGGGAAGAACATCTCGTAAAAACCGATGGCGACTAAATAGAATCGAGGCGATGTACATTTCGTTAACAAAATAAATAGGGTGACGAAAATATATACAGTCGAGCGGACGAGTACGGTGCCGAGCGGATGGGAAGGGAGAGGGCGAGGAGCAGAGGGAAATGAGGGGGAAAGAGGGTTTAGCTGCAGAGAGGTGAAGGGCGGGCGGGAGAGGGAGTAGAGGGAGAAGAGGAGCTCAGTCTGGGAAGGCCTCTCGGAGTGAGGTGAGTTTTAAGTAGGGTTTCGAAGAGGGGAAGAGAATCGGTTCGGCGGAGGTGAGGAGGGAGGGCGTCCCGGGACCGCGGGAGGACGCGGCCCGGGGGTCGACGGCGGGACGGGCGAGACCGGGGGACGGCGAGGAGGCGGGCGGCGGAGGAGCGGAGCGTGCGGGGCGGGCGGTGGAAAGAGAGAAGGGAGGAGAGGTGGGAAGGGGCGAGGTGACGGAGAGCCTCGAAGCCTAGAGTGAGGAGTTTCTGTTCGGAGCGGAGGTCGATAGGCGACCGCCGGAGTTGTTTAAGAAGGGGAGTGACGGGCCCGGATCGTCTCTGCGGGAAGATGAGCCGGGCGGCGGAGTGAAGAATAGACCGGAGCGGGGCGAGAGCGGAGGAAGGGAGGTCGGAGAGAAGGCCGACACGGTAGTCTAGCCGGGATTATAACCAGAGCCCGTAGCGGTAAGGTAGCCGTCTGGGTGGAGAGGAGAGGGCGGATCTCGGCGATATCGTAGAGGTGAAACCGGCGGGTCTCGGCAACGGATAGGACGCGTGGGGCGAACGAGAGAGACGAGTCGAGGACGACGCCGAGATCGCGGGCCCGAGAGACGGGAAGGACGGTCGTGCCGTCCACGGTGACGGAGAAGTCTGGGAGAGGACCGGGTTCGGGAGGGAAGATGAGGAGCTCGGTCTCGCTCGTGTCGAGTTTTAGGCGGCGGGCCGACATCCAGGCGGAGACGTCCCGGAGGCGGGAGGAGACGCGAGCCCGAAGGGAGGGGGAGAGGACGGGGGCGGAGATGTAGATCCGCGTGTCATCCGCGTACAGATGGTAGTCGAAGCCGTGAGAGCGGATGAGTTCACCGAGGGAGTGAGTGTAGATGGAGAACGGAAGAGGGCCGAGAACTGACCCTCGAGGAACTCCGACGGTTAAAGGATGGGAGGGGGAGGAGGCTCCGGCGAAGGAGACCGAGAATGACCGGCCGGAGAGGTGAGAGGAGAACCGGGAGAGGACGGAGTCCGTGAAGCCGAGGTGAGATAGGCTTAATCGGAAGCAGCTGATTGGGGTGGGGGGGGGCGGCAAGGGCCAGGACCGGCCAGGAGTCGCTCATCTCCCGGGCTGGACAGGAACACCTGGGCCGGGGGCGGAGTGGGATCAGCAGCCTCCTGGGAGGAAGGTGCAAAGGCCTCCTTGGAGGAGGGGGCTAGGGTGGGGACGGGGCCCAGGAGTCTCCCGGAGACGACCCCCCCCCCGACAAGTGAACCCACTTTCTGGAAACCCGTGGTCACAGTGGGCTAGCCGCCCCCCATTCGATCTCCTTACCAGGGGCTTGACAGTGCCATTATTCCCTTTTCCACTGACATTTTGGCTGGATCTGGCCCCTCCTAAAGAGCGGGGGGGGGGGGGGGGTGTCTCGGGGAGGAGGTGAAGAAGGGCCCCCACCCCCACAGCTCTGCCCGGCCGGCCGCCCCTGCAGGGGGAGGGGTCCCCTGCCATCCGGAGAAGTTGAGTGACTTGACCGAGGTCACAGAGCAGGCGTGGGGCGGAGCTGGGATGACAACCCGGGTCCTCCGACTCCCAGGCCTAGGCTCTTCCCTCTCGGTCACGCTGCTCAAACTAAAGCTTTCGGGAATGATCAAATGCACCCTTCCCAAAGATCACACCCTCTCCGATCTGATCGGGAGGCTCAGAGGCCGAGAAGCCGGGCTCATCTGTACACCGTCAAGACAGTGGGGTGGGCCGGTGCAAAAGATCCGGGTGGAGACTCTTCAGGTGATCACTGCCTGAATTAGCAGAAAGCTCCTCAACCTGATGGGCCTCAACTGTGGCTCAGTTTTCCAAACCTAAAGGTAGGGTCAAAATAAGGGGAAAACGATTAAGCTAAACCCCTCTTCACTCTATCCTAAACCCAGTTCAAAAAACCCGAGGGTGAGAATCAAGTCCCGAGGTTCGGGGCGTGAAGCCGGCCCCGACTTCTGCCAGCATCCCTGTTCTTATTGTTCTTCTGGGTGCCTGGGCCTGGAAAACCTAAATTAGCAGATTCAAATGCAGAGTCTGTGGCACAGAGCCAGTCCCACCCCTTTGGCGGTAGCCAGATTTTCATTTCTCTTTCCTGCACCTGGGCCGCGGATGCCCGACTGGGAAGACTCCGATATGGGGTTTGAGGGTTGAGACCTGCCCGGCTTTTGTCGGAAACCGTATTTTCGTTGTTCTTTCCCTAAGACTGAGCCACGAAGACCCAAATACAAAGACTCGAATCTGGTGTCATAGCATCAAGTCAGCTCAACGTGTTGTTGGCGTAGTTATTTTGACCACTCTCCCGGCACCTGGACCATGAAGTCGCTAAAGGGGAGTCTAATCCGGGGTTCGTGACTTGAAGGCAGTCACCCATTTGCCAAGAAAATACCATTTTTATTCTTCTTTCCGGTGTCTGGGCCGTGAGGATCCCAAAACGATAATTATGGCATTTGTTAAGCGCTTACTAGGTGCCGGGCACTGTACTAAGTGCTGGGGTTGGAAACAAGCAGATTGGGTTGGACACAGTCCCGTCCCACGTGGGGCTCACGGTCTCAATCCCCCTTTTACAGATGAGGCAACTGAGGCCCAGAGAAGTGAAACCACTTGCCTAGGGCCAGCCGGCAGACAGGTGGCGGAGACGGGATTAGAACCCGTGACCTTCTGGCTCCCAGGCCCGTGCTCTAGCCCGCTCAGCCGTGCCATTTCTCCGCAAGGGAAGGGGCGAAACTCCCCAAAACTCTCCAACTGCCAAAAGGGAATTTGATCCGGGGTTAGAGCTAAATCACGTAGCAGGTAAAGAACAGCTGGGATTAAAATGCAGATCCTCCCATTCCCGGGGTCGGGGTTCGGCTTAGGGTTATGGCATATGTGCATCCTAAACGTTGGGGTGAGAGCGGAGTGAATAAAGGGTCCAAATCCAAGTGCAAAGGTTAGCGTTGGAATTAGTTACCTACCACCGCAGGCAAATGACAGACCTGGGATTCAAACCCAGGCCCGCTGAGTCCCAGAGAAGAGAAGCAGCATGACTCTGTGGAAAGACCCCGGAGTCAGAGGTGGTGGCTTCTAATCCCGACTCCACCGCTTATCAGCTGTGTGACTTTGGGTGAGTCATTTCACTTCTCTGTGCCTCAGTTCCCTCATCTGTAAAATGGGGACGAAGACCGCGAGCCCCGCGTGGGACGATCTGATCGGCTTGTATCTACCCCAGCCCTTAGAACAGGGCTCGGCACATAGTAAGCGCTCAACAAATACCATCACCATCATCCCAGGCCTGGTCTCTTCCCATCTGTTCATACTGCCCAAGTCAAAGCTTCAGGAAAAGAACAAATATGCTCTGCCCCTAGATTATGCCCCTTGGGAGACGTTCCTGAAGCCCAGAGTCCGAGGAGCCTGGTCCGGCTCTGCTGTGTACACGTTTGGCCGGTTGTGCTTTCAGCACTTTAGCTCCCTAACTTGTAACTATTTTTATGCCCATCTCCCCCATCGGCACGGAAGCTCTTCTGATCCTGGGAACGTGTCACCTCTTTGTTTTTATTTCAAATGCTCAGTTCAGTCCATCACACCCCATGGGTGTACAGTAAAATACTCGACTACTGTCGCAGATGTATGTGTGTTGCCCACACCTGAAGGTCCTTTAATTGATATAAACATTAAAAAGAGCAAAAAATGATTTACACCTGAGCTATCCAGCGCCATATTTAACACCTGGGTCACAGCGTTCACGGTTTGTATATGTTTGCGGCGTTAAGGCCCTAGCTTTTGTATGTTTACGCATTCGAGCTCTAGCTTTCGGAGCAAGACTCGATGCATCTGTGTGGTTCATTTTTTCGGCGGCTGGAGCCAAGTAATAATAATAATGTTGGTATTTGTTAAGCGCTTACTATGTGCCAAGCACTGTTCTAAGCGCTGGGGTAGACATAGGGGAATCAGGTTGTCCCACGTGGGGCTCACGGTCTTAATCCCCATTTTACAGATGAGGGAACTGAGGCACAGAGAAGTCAAGTGACTACCCACAGACACGCTCCCTCCTCCTTCGGGGTACGTCACCCTGTCCCTACTGTCGTTCCCCGTGACTGGGCCGTGAAGACCCAGATGGGAAGACTCGAAAATGCGGTTCATGATGTGAAGCCAGACGGGCGCTCAGAGAGAAGTGTTTCCGTCGGATGCGTAGATGGATGGGCCACTTACAGAGGATCCTGGGGTCCAGCACCACATTCTCTGTGAACATCTATATGGCCGATATAGAAGTGTTTACTATGCGCCAGGGACTGTACTAAAAGCCGGGGTGGGTAAGAGCCGATCGGGGTGGATGCGGTACCTCTCCCGCACGGGGTTCACGGTCTTGATCCCCATTTCGCAGATGAGGTAACTGATGAGAAGTGAAATGATTTGCCCAAGGTCACGCAGCAGAAAAGTAGCGGAGCTGGGACCAGGATCCAGGCCCTCATTCTATCCCCTAGGCCCCACTGCTTCTTTTTAGGGGCTAGGGGTTCAGGCCTACCTGCTCTGCGGAGCCCTGGGCCGGCTACGAGGAAGAACGCGGTAGACCCGTTCTTCGACCGGCAAAAACCCCGGCTGTGAAAGGAGCTCCCGTCCTGCCCATCCGCGGACCCCACCCCTTAGGACAGCACGGACCCCATCCCCAAACGAGAGAGCGCCGGCAGGCCCGAGACTGGGGCGGAGACATTTTTATTCATTTTTCCCCGCGTGCACGAGACCGGGGGGTTCCGGGACCCATCTCGGGGGGCGGCCGATGGCGTTGGGAGACGACCCCGCTGGCCGTTCCCGCCACCGCGGCTCGGGCGGTCTCGGCCGAGGGCGTCGAGGAACGGCGAATCCGGCGCTTTCCCGGGGGGCCGCCGGTAGACCGCGGAGGGAGGCGGTGCGGCCGGCGGGCCGCGGGCCTGCGGGCCGCGATCGGGGAGTCGCCGTTCTATCTCCCACTGGGGGCCGGGGAGGGAGTAGTGAGAGGAGATGAAGTCAAAGGAGGGAAAGGGCATGGGGGGGGCGGAGGGCCACGTGGGGAGGAAGAGTCCCCGAGCATCGCCCTCCTCCCTGCCCATCCCTCCCCGTGACTGCCACCGGCCCCCCTGCCATCTCTCCCTCGGGAGGGTCAGGGGGCACCGAGTGGCAGTGCTGCAGGGAGTTCAGACGCACAATCCCACCTCTTCCTACCCTGTCCTCCCGCTCCCCCTCGCCGCGCCACCTCCGTCGCCCCCCTACGACACGGGGCCGCGGAGATGGCCTCCGGCCACAGAGGCGGACACGATCGCACGACCCCGTCGCCGGACACGGCAGCTCTGTCTCTCTCTCTCTCTCTCTCTCTCTCTCTCTCTAGGCCCGTGTCTTCGTCTCGTTCTTCCCGGATGCGAGGACGTCTGGGTGCGCTCTCAAACTGGAGGGTAAAGATGACCTCCGGGCAGATTTTGAAGGGGAAGACCCAAGGCGGAGCTGAAGCCCCGACATGGAATCAGCCTGAAATTCCCTCGCCCACACGATTTACGCCACAGAGCGCCGGGAAGCCCCGGAAGTCTTCTCCGACCCCTCCCATCTCGGCCCGGGGGCCGCCGGCCGTGCCGTCCCGGGAGAGGCCGTCTCCTAAAGGGAATTCGAATTTACAGGGAAGAGTCATACGCTTACACCAAATCCCCTGCTGAAAACAGACGCTCGCTCTGGGCCCGACCCACAGCCGGAAGAATCCCGCAGATCTGTCGGTTCCTCCTCGGTCATTCTGGGAGGCACGGTCGAACCCTGCATCTACAGAAAAGGCGACAGAGACATTTAGAGGCTGGTCGGGGCCCGGTGGGGCTGCAGAAATACGGAAGACTGTCAACTCCTCGTGGGCAGGGATTCTGTCTTTCGACCGTATCATACCTTCCCCCGTGCTCAGTTCGATGCTCTGTACACAGACACCCTCCGTGGATCGAGTTGGGTTCGATAAAGGGATGCGTGAGGAATCCGAACACGCGGAAGCACGTAGGCTCCACTGATCGTCGGACCCTTTTTAAAAACCAACTTCTTTAGAATAATCGTAATAATCAATACTAATTTGGTTCTTGTTGAGCGCTCGCTGTGTGCCAAGCACTGATCTAACCGCTGGGTGGATACGAGGTAATCAGGTTGTCCCCCGTGGGGCTCACGGTTTTAACCCCCATTTTTCAGATGAGGTCACTGAGTCGCTGAGGTAAAGTGACTTGCCCAAAGTCACACAGCTGATAAGTGGCGGAGTGGGGATTAGAACTCGCGATCTCCGACTCCCAAGCCCGGGCTCTTGCCACTGAGCCACGCCGCTAGAACAAACTGAAAGTGAGAGCTTAGGTCTTACGCTCTCTAATTCTCTGCTAGGAAACCCAAAGTACGTTGGCTCTAGAGTAACTCGATCGGTGTTATTTATTGAGCACTTACTTCGGGTATTAGAGAAGCAGCGTGGCGCAGCGGAAAGAGCACGGGCTTTGGAGTCAGGGCTCATGAGTTCGAATCCCAGCTCTGCCGCTTGTCGGCTGTGTGACCGTGGGCGAGTCGCTTCACTTCTCTGTGCCTCAGTTCCCTCATCTGTAAAATGGGGATGAAGACCGTGAGCCCCACGTGGGACGACCTGATTCCCCTGTGTCTACCCCAGCGCTTAGAACAGTGCTCTGCGCATAGTAAGCGCTTAACAAATACCAGCATCATTATTATTATTATTAAGCACTTGAGAGAGTACAAGACAGTAGAACCAGCAGACCCATTTCCTTCCCCCGGTGAGCTCAGGGTCTGCAAGGGGATACAGCCATGAATATAAATAAATTACAGATATGGACTTAAGTGATACGGGGTTGAGGGGGCGGTGAATAAAGGGAGCAAATCCAAGCGCGGGTATTGAATCGACATGTAACGGGTTAAGAGACCGAGGCACAGCAGGGTTAAGGGACTCGCCCAAGGTCACAGAGCTGGGAGGAGAACCCAGGTCCTCCACAGCGCCCAGGCCCGAACTTTTCCGGCTCGGCGACACGGCCCCAACCCAAGTTTTAAGAGGAGATTAAAAGCGCCCTGCCCCAGAGCGATGCCGAGTCTCACCTGTTCCGTCGGCTCCGAGTCCGAGGTACACGGTCCATCCGGCCAACCGCAAAGATAGTAGAGCCGACCGGCGGGGACGATACAGGTGGAGACTCTCCCGGGGATCGTCTCTGAATGAGCGGGAAGCTCCTCGACCTGTTGGGCCTCGAAGAGGGCCAAGCCCCAAACTCAAGGGTAGAGTCCGACCGAGGGGAAAGTGACAAAGCCAAAGCCGTCTTCACCCTCCCGAGAGCCCCGGCACAAAAAAACGCAACTGAAAAAATCAATTCCCAAGGTTCCGAAGCCAGTCCCCCATTTTCCCGGCACCAGAGTATTTCTTGCTCGGCCCAATGCTCGGGCCACGGAGACCCGACCGGGAGAGTTACATCTGGGGTTCGTGGCAGGAAGGCAACCCCCCTTTTGCTTGTACCCCTACTTTTATCGTTCTTCCCGGCGCCCGGGCCGTGAAGACCCAAATGGGAAGACTCAAATCTGGGGTTCGGGGAACGAAGCCATCCCCCCCCTTTCGCGGGCACTCCCATTTCTCTGTTTTTGCCGCTGCCTGGCCCATAAAGGCCCAAATGGGAAAACTGAAGTCTGGGGTTCGTGGCCTGAAGTCAGTCCCCACTCTGGCTGGCACACGTGTCATTTCTATTCTTCTCAACGCCTGGGCCGTGAAGACCCAAAATAGGAACACTCAAATGCGGGATCCGTGGCATGGGGTCAGCCCCCCATTTTGCCAGCACTCACGTCACTCCCGTTCTTCCCGGCGCCGGGGCCGCGGAGACCCGAACGGGAACATTTAAATCCGGGGTTCGGGGTGTGAAGCCGGCCCATGTTTTGCCGGCACTCACGTGATCCGTGGTCTCCGTGCCTGGGCCGTGAAGATCCAACCGGAAAGACTCGAATAGGGGATTCGTGGCATGAGGCCGGTCCCCTGTTTGGCCGACACCCATGTTATTACCAAGCTCTCAGATGCCTGGGCCGTGAAGACCCGAAAGGGAGTCGGATCTGGGCTTCATTTCATGGAGCCGCGCCCTCTTTTGCCACCCTTCATTTTGATTGTTCTCCCCAGTGGCCGGGCCTCGAAGACCTAAATGGGAAGACTCAAACCGGGGGTTCGTGGCCTGAAGTCACGCCCCCTTTTAGATACATCCACATTTCTCTTGTTAAAAACAGCATTCTGAGCATAGCGGCTCTTGATCTAAATGACCCTGTGTTGGTCTCCGGAAGTCCCCCATTTCAGGCGGGATGTATATCACATCTGCCAATTCCAAATTCCGGGGGACGGGAGATCGCTTCTTACCCGAAACAGACAGGGCCTGCTAGGACGGGAGATCGCTTCTTACCCAGAACAGATAAGGCCTGCTTGAAGAGTCTCTTTTGTCATTGAAGAAAACACAATGTCCGAGTTCTTTTGTCATTGGCTACTTCTCCTCTACGTTGCAAATAAAGGCCCAGCCAAACCAAACAGGAGAGGGGGGGGCCGTTGTGTCAGTCGGACCTCTCCGGAGGCGGACGGGCGCTCGGTCACCTTCCTCCCTTTTCTGATCTATCCAACGCTGTCTCTGAGGAGTGTTACTCTCCTTGCTTGCGTCACCACCTTGGGTTCGAATCCTCACTGCCTTTTAGTTCCATTCCCTCGTCGAGTCCGCTCTCTCCCGGCTACCTGAGCCATAAAGACCCAATGATGGAGTCGAATCTGGAGTCCTCGGCCCGAACCCAGTACCTCCCTTTCGCTGGCATATTTTTATCGTTCGTTCCGGTGCCCCGGCCGTTAAAAGTCCCAAATGAAACTACTCGAAACTGGAGTCCGTGGCGTGAAGCCAGACCCCCTTTTGCTGGCTCCCAGATTTTTAAATTATTCTCCCCATCGCACAGGCCACGAAGACCCCGACGGGAAGACTCAGATCTGGAGTGCGTGGCGTGAGGCCGCTACCCCCGCTTTGGCCGGCCCTCTCGTTTTTTTATTATTTTCTCCGGTGCCCAGGATACGGAAACCCAAACGGGAAGACTCAAATCTGGGGTTGTGGCATGAAGCCAGTACCCCCTTTTACCGGGACAGGTGTCGCTGTCGTTCTTCCCGGCGCCTGGGCCGTGAAGACAAATGGGAAGACTCAAATCTGGGGTTTGTGGCGTGAAGCCAGTACCCCTTTCGCTGGCACCCAGATTTTTAGTGTTCTTCCTTGCACCTGGGCCACGAAGACCCAAAAGGAAGGACTCAAATGTGGGGTTTGTGGCGAGAAGGCAACCCCCTTTCACGGCACCCATGCCTTTCTCACTTTTCCCAGAGCCCGGGCTACGACGCCCCAAAGGGTGAAAACAAATCTGGGATTTGTGGCATGAAGCCAGCTCTCCCTTTTTCCAGCCCTCAGATTTTAATTGTTCTTCCAGGCAGCAGGTCACGCAGACCCAGATGGGAGGACTAATCTGGGGTTGGTGACATAAAGTCGGCCCCTTTCTTTCAGCACCCATATCTTTCATCATTCTCGCTGGCGCCCGGGCCGTGAAGAAGCACAGAGGATCCCAGATTTTTCTGGTTCTTCCCAGGACCCAGCTGGGAAGACTCAAGTCTGGGGCTCATGGCATGAAGCCGGGCCCCCCCCCCCCCCCCACATTTTGCCGGCACCCAGATTTTTCTTTTAATCCATCTCCCTGGTGCCTGGGCCGTACGGACCCACGGGGGAAGATTCGAATCCGGGTTTCGTGGCACGAAGCCAATCTCCCCATTTGGCCGGCACCCGTAATTTTGATCGCTCGCCCCGGCCCCCGGGGCGTGAAGACCCGAACGGGAAGACTCACATCTGGGGTTCGAGGCACGAAGCCGAACCCCGGTTTAGCCGGCACCCACATATTTATCGTTCTTCCCGGCGCCCGGGCCACGGAGACCCGAAAGGGGAGACTGAACCGGGGTCTGTGGCATGAGGCCAGCCCCCCATTTTGTTGCCACCCGTGTTATCGTTGTTCTTCCCAATGCCTGGGCCGTGCAGAGCCAACCGGGAAGGCTCAGATCTGGGGTTCGTGGCATGAAGCCAACCCGCTTTTCCCGGCACCCAGATTTTTATCGCTCTCCCCGATGCCCGGGCCATGAAGACCCAAAAGGGGACTCTGAATGTGGGGTTTATGGCATGAAGCCAACCTCCCCATTTTGCCAGCACCCGGGTTATTCCTGGTCTTCCCATCGACTGGGCCACGAAGACCCACCTGGGAAGACTCCGATCTGGGATTCATGGCACGAAGCCAATCCCCACGTTTCCCGGCATCCATAGTTGTACTGTTCTTCCCGACACCTGGGCCGGGAAGACCCAAAGGAGGAGTCTAATCTGGGGTGGGTGGCACGAAGCCAAACTCCCACTTTCCCAGCGTCCATAATATCATCGTTCTCCCTGGGGTCTGGGCCACGAAGATCCAAAAGGGGAGTCTAATCCGGGGCTCGTGGCGTGAAGTCACGTATTCTCCCAAGCGCTTAGTATAGTGCTCTGCACGTAGTAAGCGCTGAATAAATACCATATGGAGAGAAGCAGCGTGGCTCAGTGGAACCAGCCCAGGCTTGGGAGTCAGAGGTCACGGGTTCGAATCTGGCAGCTGGGTGACTGCGGGCAAGTCACTTCGCTTCTCTGTGCCTCAGAGTTCCCTCGTCCCCTTGGTTCTATTTACCATGATTGTGTTGTCTTGTCTTTGTCTGCCTCCCCCGATTAGACCGTGAGCCCGTCGATGGGCAGGGACGGTCTCTATCTGTTGCCGACTTGTCCATTCCAAGCGCTTAGTACAGTGCTCTGCACATAGTAAGCGCTCGATAAATACTACTGAACGAATGAATGAAGGCAGCCTCCCATGTTGTGAGCACCCAAGCTGTTCTTCCCGATGCCTGGGCCGTGCAGACCCAACTGGGAAGGCTCAAATCTAATAATAATAATACTAACGGGGGTATTTGTTAAGCGCTTCCTATGTGCAGAGCACCGTTCTAAGCGCTGGGGGAGATACAGGGTCATCAGGTTGTCCCACGTGAGGCTCACGGTTAATCCCCATTCTACGGACGAGGTAACCGAGGCCCGGGGAAGTGAAGCGGCTCGCCCGCGGTCACACGGCTGACAGGCGGCAGAGCCGGGATTCGAACCCGTGACCCCTGACTCCCAAGCCCGGGCTCTTTCCACTGAGCCATAATGGCACAAAGCCAACCCCCCTTTTGCGGGCATCCAGGTTTTTAATCACTCTCCCCGGTGCTTCGTCCATGAAGACCCAAAAAAGGTTAGGGTTAGCAGCGTGGCTCCGTGGAAAGAGCCCGGGCTGGGGAGTCCGAGGTCGTGGGTTCGAATCCCGGCTCTGCCACTCGTCAGCTGGGTGACTGTGGGCGAGTCACTCAACTTCTCTGTGCCTCAGCGCCCCCATCTGTAAAACGGGGATGAAGACTGTGAGCCTCACGGGAGACAACCTCATTATCCTGGATCTATCCCAGCGTTTAGAACAGTGGTCTGCGCGTAGTAAGCGCTTAACAAACGCCAACGTTATGATTAAAAAGGGAGTCTAATCTGGGGTTCCTGGCATAAAGGCAATCTCCCCCTTTGGCCGGGACCCGGATTTGTCTTGTTCTTCCCGTTGCCCGGGCCATGAAGACCCAGAAGTGGAGTCTGATCCGGGGATCTTGGCACGAAGTCGACCTCCCCACTTATTCCTAATAATAAGGTTGGTATTTGTTAAGCGCTTACTATGTGCAGAGCACTGTTCTAAGCGCTGGGGTAGACACAGGGGAATCAGGTCGTCCCACGTAGGGCTCCCGGTCTTCATCCCCATTTTACAGATGAGGGAACTGAGGCACAGAGAAGTGAAGTGACTTGCCCAAGGTCACACAGCAGACAAGTGGCAGAGCTGGGATTCGAACTCATGACCTCTGACTCCAAAGCCCGTGCTCTTTCCACTGAGCCACGCTGCTCCTCTCTTATTAATAATGTTGGTATTTGTTAAGCGCTCACTATGTGCCGAGCACCGTTCTAAGCGCTGGGGGAGAGACAGGGGGATCGGGTCGTCCCGCGTGAGGCCCACAGTTAATCCCCACTTTACAGATGAGGTAGCTGAGGCCCAGAGAAGCGAGGTGACTCGCCCACGGTCGCCCAGCTGACGAGCGGCAGAGCCGGGAGTCGAACCCGTGACCTCTGACTCCGAAGCCCGGGCTCTTTCCACTGAGCCCCGCTTTTTACTGTTCTTCCCGTTGACTGGGCCGTGAAGACCCCGCTGGGAAGACTCAAATCTGGGGTGGATGGCATGAGGCCAGCCCCCCGTTTGGCCCGCACCCAGATTTTTATCGCTCATCCCGGCCCCGGGGCCACCAAGACCCAAATGGGAGGACTCACACCTGGGATCTGTGGCATAAAGCCAGGCCCCCGTTTACCGGCGTTCAGATTTTTATCGTTTCTCCGGGCGCCTGGGCCTCGAAGACCCAGAAGGGGAGTCTAATCCGGGCTCGTGGCACGAAGGCAGCCCCCCATTTGGACAGCACCCGAGCTATCGTTGTTCTGCCCGACGCCTGGGCCCCGAGGACCCATCCGGGAAGGCTCGACTCCGATGTCGGTGACACGAACCCAGACCCCCCTCTTGTTGGCGCGCGGATTTTTAATCACTCTCCCTGGTGCCTGGGCCGTGAAGACCCAGTAGGGAAATCTAACCCGGGGTTGGCGGCATGAGGCCAATCTCCCCCTTTGCCGGCACCCACGTGATTCTTGTCCTTCCCATTGACTGGGGCCGGGAAGACTCAAATCTGGAATTGGTGGCGTGAGGTCAGCCCACCCCTTTGGCGGGCACCCAGCTTTTTGTTGAGCTTCCCAGCCCTGGGGCTGGGAAGACCCAAAAGGGGATGCTCATCTGGAGTTTGTGGCATGAAGCCAGGTCCCCCCTCTTCCCGACACCCAGATTTTAATTTTTCTCCCCGGCGCGGGGGCCCAGAAGACCCAAAGCGGAAGACTCCCATCTGGAACTCGTGGCATGAAGCCAGCCCCCCTTTTGCCGGCATCCATATGTTTCCGGTCCTTCCCGGCACCTTGGGCCAGGAAGACCCAAATGGGAACACCGAAATCTGGGGTTCTTGGCGTGAAGCCAGGCCCCTTCTTTGCCGGCACCCAGATTTTCCTTGTTCTTCCCGGTAACCTGGGCCACGAAGGCCCAAAAGGGGAGTCTATTCCGGGAATTGCGGCACGAAGCCGGCCCCCGCCCTTTTCCCAACGCCCGGATCTCTCTCTCTCTCTCTCTCTCTCTCTCCCTGGCACCCGGGCCGTGAAGACCCAAGTGAGAATTTTCCGATCTGGGGTCGATGGCATGAAACCTGACCCCCTCATTTGTCGCACCCACATTTTGACAGTTTTCCCCGGCACCTGGACCACAAAGGCCCAAATGAGAATCACATCTGGGATTCCCGGCATGAACCCGGAGCCCCTTCTGCTGATGCCCGGCTTTTTCTTCTTCTTCTCGGCCGCTGAGCCATGAAGACCCAAATGGGAGTCCAATCTGGGGCGGATGGCACGAAGCCAGACCCTTCTTTTCCCGGCATCCACATTTTGACAGTTTTCCCCGGCACTTGGACGGCCAAGGCCCAAATGGGAGTCAAATCTGGGATTCCCGGCACGAAGCCAGACCCCCCACCTTCTGCCGGCAACCAGATTTTTCTTGTTCCTCCCAGCCCCTGAGCCATGAAGACCCAAATAGGATTCAAATCTGGGGTTGATGGCATGAGGCCAGACCCTCCTTTTGCCGGCGCCCACATTTTTCTTGTTCTTCTCAGCCCCTGAGCCCCGAAGACCCAAATGGGAGTCAATTCTGGGGTTGACGGCATGAAGCCAGACCCCCTCTTTTGCCGGCACCCACATTTTTACAGTTTTCCCTGGGACCTGGACCCCAAAGGCCCAAATGGGTGTCGAATCTGGGATTCACAGCGTGAAACCAGACCCCCCCCCGTTCTGCCGGCACCCAGATTTTTCTTGTTTCTTCCCAGCCTCTGAGCCCTGAAGACCCAAATGGCATTCAAATCTGGGGTTGACGGCATGAAACCAGACTCCCCATTTTGGCAGCACCCACATTTTGACAGTTTTCCCCGGCAGCTGGACCACGAGGTTCCAAAGGGGAGTCAAATCTGGGATTCCCGTCATGAAACCAGAACCCCCTCTGCCGACGCCCAGATTTTTCTTGTTCTTCTCGGCCCCTGAGCCATAGAGTCGCAAACAGGATTCAAATCTGGGGTTGATGGCATGAAACCAGACCCCCCCTTTTTGCCAGCACTCACATTTTTACAGTTTTCCCTGGCACTTGGACCACGAAGTTCCAAAGGGGAGTCAAATCTGGGCTTCACGGCATGAAACCAGCCCCCCTTTTGCCAGGGCCCAGATTTTTCTTGTTCTTCTCAGCTCCTGAGCCCCGAAGACCCAAATGGGAGTCAAATCTGGGGTTGATGGCATGAAGCCTGACCCCCTCTTTTGTCGGCACCCACCGTTTTCCAGTTTTCCCTGGCACCAGGACCACGTAGCCCCAAACGGGAGTCAAATCTGGGATTCACGGCATGAAACCGGACCCCCCCTTGTGCCGGCACCCAGATTTTTCTTGTTCTTCCCATCCCCTGAGCCGTAAAGTCGCAAATAGGATTCAAATCTGGGGTTGATGGCATGAAACCAGACTCCCCATTTTGGCAGCACCCACATTTTCACAGTTTTCTCCGGCACCTGGACCACGAAGTTCCAAAGGGGAGTTCCCGGCATGAAACCAGACCTCCTTGTGCCGACGCCCAGATTTTTCTTGTTCTTCCCGGCCCCTGAGCCGTAAAGTCGCAAATAGGATTCAAATCTGAGGTTGCTGGCATGAAACCAGACCCCCCCTTTGGGCGGCACCCACATGTTTACAGTTTTCCCCGGCGCCTGGACCACCAAGTCCCAAACGGGAGTCGGATCTGGGGTTCACGGCATGAAACCAGACCCCCCCTTTCTGCCAGCCCCCAGATTTTTCCTGTTCTTCCCAGGCCCTGAGCCATGAAGACCCAGATTGTACATTCCAAGCGCTTGGAATTCCAAGGACAATGGAATTGTCCATTCCAAGCGCTCAGTCCAGTGCTCTGCACCGAGTAAGCGCTCAATAAATGCTCTCGAATGAATGAAACGGGAGTCCAATCCGGGGTGGATGGCATGAAGCCGGATCCCTCTGACTGCGACCCAAGCTTTTTGGGGGGGGGGGGGTTCCCTCCCCGCTGCCCTGATCCCGAGATCCCAAAGGGGAGAACCGGCGGTGGGATCGACGGCCCGGAGGCGGCGCCGGCTCTTTCTCCGTCTCCCCGGGGCCGGGGCCCCGAAACCCCGAGGAGGGGGGCCGAAGGAGAGGGCCCGGTGCCGCCGTTCAGTACACAGCTCCACGGCTTCCCGCTGGGGGGGTGGGTCCCGCCCCTCCCCTGCCCTCTCCCTGCCCAGGTGGGCGACCCTGGCACCTCTCTCACCTGCGCCAGCGTGGAAGCGAGAGACGGGGTGACGACGACGAGGACGATCCATCCGTGGGGTCGTATTTATCGAGCGCTTCCTGTGGGCAGGGCACTGTACTGGACGCTTGGAAAGGACAGTTGGGCAACTAATGGAGACGATCCCTGCCCCTCAAAAGGCTGGCAGTCTAGAGGTCAAGGTGATGACGGAATCTGTTAGGCGCTCACTCCGTGCCAGGCGCCGTTCTAAGCTCCGGGGTGATAATAATTATCCAGTAGTATCTATTGAGCGCGTACTATGTGCAGAGCACTGTACTAAGCGCTTGGAATGGACAAATCGGCAACAGATAGGGACGGTCCCTTCCCGTTGACGGGCTCACGGTCTAATCTACAGTCTAATAATGATAATATTAGCTATGCGCCGGGATAATGATAACGATGACGGTATTTGTTAAGCGCTCACTCTGTGCCAAGCACCGTTCTAAGCACCAGGGTGATAATAACGATAATATTGGCTATGTGCCGGGGTAACGATAACGATGACGGTAACCGGTGAGCGCTCACTCAGTGCCAAGCACTGTTCTGAGCGCTAGGGCGATAATAACGATGATGGGATCTGTTAAGCGTTCACTCTGTGCCAAGCACTGTTCTAAGCGCTAGGGCGCTAATAACGATGACGGTATCAGTTCTATTTCTCGTATTGATGATGGGTATAGATCTCTAATTCCGTTTCTTCTATGAAGGATGGGTCTAGATCTCTAATTCTATTTCTTGTATTAATGATGGGTCTAGATCTCTAATTCCATTTCTTCTATTAATGATGGGTATAGATCTCTAATTCTATTTCTTCTATTAATGATGGGGGTGGATCTCTAAGTCTATCTCTTTTATTAATGATGGGTATAGATCTCTAATTCCATTTCTTCTATTAATGATGGGTATGGATCGCTAATTCTGTTTCTTTTATTAATGATGGGTGTAGATCTCTAATTCCATTTCTTCTATTAATGATGGATATGGATCGCTAATTCTGTTTCTTTTATTAATGATGGGTATAGATCTCTAATTCTATTTCTTGTATCAATGATGGGTATAGATCTCTAATTCCGTTTCTTCTACTAATGATGGGTATAGATCTCTAATTCTGTTTCTTGTATCAATGATGAGTACAGATCTCTAATTCCGTTTCTTCTATTAATGATGGGGATGGATCTCTAAGTCTATTTCTTGTATCAGTGATGGGTATAGATCTCTAATTCCATTTCTTCTATTAACGATGGGGATGGATCTCTATTTCTTTCATTAATGATGGGTATAGAACTCTAATTCTATTTCTTGTATTAACGATGGGTATAGATCTTTAATTCCGTTTCTTCTATTAATGATGGGGATGGATCTCTAAGTCTGTTTCTTTTATTAACGATGGGTATGGATCTCTAATTCTGTTTCTTTTATCAATGATGGCTATGGGTCTCTAATTCTATTTCTTGTATTAATGATGGGGATGGATCTCTAAAGCGGTTTCTTTTATTAATGATGGGCATGGATCTTAAATTCCGTTTCTTCTATTAATGATGGGGATGGAGCTCTAATTCCGTTTCTTCTATTAATGATGGGGATGGATCTCTAATCCTATCTGTTTTATTATTGACGGATATGGATCTCTAATCCTATTTCTTTCATTAATGATCGTCTCCTCCCCCACATCGTCTCCTCCCCCCCATCGTCTCCTCGCCTCCATTGTCTCCTCACCCCCATCTCTCTCCTCCCCCCCATCTCTCTCCTCACCATCGTCTCCTCCCCCCGATCGTCTCCTCACCTCCGTCGTCTCCTCCCCTCTATCTCTCTCCTCCCCCCCATCTTCTCCTCCCCCCCATCGTCTCCTCCCCCCCCCATTGTCTCCTCACCTCCATCGTCTCCTCAGCTCCATTATCTCCTCCCCCCAATCGTCTCCTCACCTCCATCGTCTCCTCCCCCCATCTCTCTCCTCCCCCTATCTCTCTCCTCCCCCCCATCGTCTCCTCCCCCCCATCGTCTCCTCACCTCCATCGTCTCCTCACCTCCATTGTCTCCTCACCTCCATTATCTCCTCCCCCCAATCGTTTCCTCCCCCCCATCTGTCTCCTCCCCCCCATCTGTCTCCTCCCCCCCATCTGTCTCCTCCCCCCCATCTTCTCCTCCCCCCATCTCTCTTCTCCCCCCCCATCGTCTCCTCCCCCCATCGTCTCCTCCCCCCCATCGTCTCCTCACCCTAATCGTCTCCTCACCTCCATTCATTATCTCCTCCCCCCAATCGTTTCCTCACCTCCATCGTCTCCTCCCCCCATCTCTCTCCTCCCCACCGTCTCCTCCCCCCCCCATCGTGTCCTCCCCGCAATCGTCTCCTCACCTCCATTGTCTCCTCACCTCCATTATCTCCTCACCCCAATCGTCTCCTCCCCCCATCTCTCTCCTCACCATCGTCTCTTCCCCCCATCGTCTCCTCCCCTCCATTGTCTCTTCACCCTCTTATCTCGTCTCCTCGCCCTCCTCGTCTCTCTCTCCTCTCATCCTCCTCATCCTATCGTCTCCTCCCCGCCATCGTCTCCTCCCCCTCCTCGCCTCCTCCCCCTCTCTCGGCTCAGAGGCAAGATTCCCCGGCCGGGGAGTCCGAGGTCCCGGGTTCTAATCCCGGTTCGGCCGCCCGTCGGCCGTGTGACCTCGGGCCGCTCACTCCCCTTCTCCGGGCCTCGGTTTCCTCCTCTGTCCAATGGGGATGGAGACCGGGAGCCCCACGGGGGACCGCCTGACGACCTTGAACACCCCCCCCCCCCGAGCGCTTAGTACAGTGCTGTGCACATAGTAAGCGCTTAACGGATACCACCATTATCAAACAGCGTCGTTATTATGAGAGTCCGTGGCACAAAGACAAGCAGCGCGGCTCAGTGGAACGCGCACGGGCTTGGGAGTCAGAGGTCATGGGTTCGAATCCCGGATCCGCCACTTGTCAGCTGTGTGACTGGGGGCAAGTCACTTCTCTGTGCCTCAGTGACCTCATCTATAAAATGGAGACTAACTGTGAGCCTCACGTGGGACGGCCCGATGACCCTGTCTCTCCCCCAGCGCTTAGAACAGTGCTCTGCACGTAGTAAGCGCTTAACAAATATCAACATTACTATTATCACTATTATAATTATTATTATTATCAGCTGTGTGACTGTGGGCAAGTCACTTGACCTCTCTGGGCCTCAGTGACCTCATCTGTAAAATGGGGATTACCTGGGAGCCTCACGTGGGACGACCCGATGACCCTGTCTCTCCCCCAGCGCTTAGAACAGTGCTCTGCACGTAGTAAGCGCTTAACAAATATCAACATTACTATTATCACTATTATAATTATTATTATTATCAGCTGTGTGACTGGGGGCAAGTCACTTGACCTCTCTGGGCCTCAGTGACCTCATCTGTAAAATGGGGATTACCTGGGAGCCTCACGTGGGACGACCCGATGACCCTGTCTCTCCCCCAGCGCTTAGAACAGTGCTCTGCACGTAGTAAGCGCTTAACAAATACCAACATTATTATAGTAAGCGCTTAACGGATGCCATCATTATTCATTCATTCAACAGTATTTATTGAGCGCTTACTATGTGCAGAGCACTGTGCTAAGCGCTTGGAACGGACAAATCGGCAACAGATAGAGACAGTCCCTGGGTGCACAGTCTAATCTAATCATTATTATCATCATTATTATCGTCATTATCGCCTCACCCTATCATCTCCTCACCCCCGCTGCCTCCTCGGACTCTTATAATAACGACGCTCTTTAATAATGATGTTATTTGACGGGTGCACAGTCCAATCTAATCATTATTATCATCATTATTATCGTCATTATCGCCTCACCCTATCATCTCCTCACCCCCGCTGCCTCCTCGGACTCTTATAATAACGACGCTCTTTAATAATGATGTTATTTGACGGGTGCACAGTCCAATCTAATCATTATTATTATTATTATTATCATTATCGCCTCACCCTATCATCTCCTCACCCCCATTGCCTCCTCGGACTCTGATAATAACGACGCTATTTAATAATGATGTCATCTGTCAGGCGCTTACTATGTGCTAAGCACTGTCCTCAGCCCCGGGAGGGGATACAAAGTCCACTCCCGGTCTCCATCCCCATTTGACAGAGGAGGAAACTGAGGCCCAGAGAAGAGAAGGGACTGGCCCCAAGTCACACAGCTGATAAGCAGAGGAGCCGGGATTAATGGTAATAATAATAACGTTGGTATCGGTTAAGCGCTTACTACGTGCCGAGCACTGTTCTAAGCGCTGGGGGAGAGATTCAAGGTCATCGGGTCGACCCACGTGGGGCTCCCAGTTAATCCCCATTTGACAGATGAGGTCACTGAGGCCCAGAGAGGTCAAGTGACTTGCCCACAGTCACCCAGCTGACAAGCGGCAGAGCCGGGATTCGAACCCACGACCTCGGACTCCCCAGCCCGGGCTCTTTCCACTGAGCCACGCTCTTTGTGAAGCGTCTACTACGCTTCCTCTGTGCCAGGCCCCGAACCAAGCGCTGCGGGGGGGGGGGAGGAGGGGGGCGGATCCAAGCAAATGGGGTTGGACCCCGTCCCCCGTCTCCACTCCCATTTGACGGAGGAGGAAACTGAGGCCCGGAGCGGGCAGGTGCGATTTGTCCATTCCAAGCGCTTAGTCCAGTGCTCTGCACATAGTAAGCGCTCCGTAAATACCATTGAATGAATGAATGAATGAATGACTCGCCCAAGGTCACAAAGCAGACAGGTGGCGGAGGCGGGATTAGAACCCAGGACCTCCCGACTCTCAGGCCCGGGCTCGACCCGCTAGGCCGCGCTGCTCCTCTTCACTCCCGCGACCAGAGTCCCTAGGAATGAAAGGACACATAGGGCTATTAATAATAATGATAATAATAAATAATAAAAATAATAATCGCACCATTGCAGTATTTGTTTAGCACTTCCTCTGCGGGAGGCACTGTGCTGAGCGCCGGGGTGGACACAAACAAATAATCGTAACCGTGGCATTCGTTTAGCGCTGACTCTGCGCCTGGCACTGTACTGAGCGCCGGGGTGGGCACAATATCAAATAATAATTATTATGATGGCATAGAAGCACTTAACCTTTGCCAGGCGCTGTACTGAGCGCCGGGATGGACACAATCGAATAATAATCATTATGGCAATTAAGAACTTACTAACTTGTTGTATGGACACAAACAACTAATAATCATCATCATCATGGCATTTGCCAAGCACTTACTCTTTGCCAGAAACCGCACCGAGCGCCCGGGTGGACACGAACAGATAATAAGAATCGCCGTGGCATTCG
This sequence comes from Ornithorhynchus anatinus, assembly GCF_004115215.2. Lineage (NCBI taxonomy): Eukaryota > Metazoa > Chordata > Mammalia > Monotremata > Ornithorhynchidae > Ornithorhynchus > Ornithorhynchus anatinus. The sequence goes on from NW_024396873.1 coordinate 25,441, forward strand.
CTGAGCGCTTACTCTGTGGTCGGCACTGTACCGAGTGCCGGGGCGGACACAAGCAAATGATAATCAATACGGCATTTAAACCCTTACTTTTTGCCGGGCACTGTACTGAGCGCCAGGGTGGACACGAACAAATAACAATCGGTATCATGGCAGTCGTTAGGCGCTGACTCCGCGCCAGGCACTGTACCGAGCGCCGGGGTGGACACGAACAACTCGCGATCATTATCACGGCATTACGCTGGGGGAGGCGCTGTACTGAACACCAGGGTGGACACAAATAACAGTGATCATCAAGGCATTCGTTAAGCGCTTACTCTGTAGTAGGCACCGTCCTGAGCACCGGGGTGGACACAAAGAATAATTATTCTCGTGGCACACAAGCACTTCCTCTTTCCCAGGCACCGTACTGAGCGCCGGGATGGAGGCAATCAAATCATTATTATGGCATTTAAGCAATCCCTCTTTGCCAGGCACCGTCCTGAGCGCCGGGGTGGGCACAAATAATAACTATTCTCGTGGCACACAAGCACTTCCTCTTTCGCAGGCACCGTACTGAGCGCCGGGATGGAGGCAATCAAATCATTATTATGGCATTTAAGCAATCCCTCTTTGGCAGGCACCGTCCTGAGCGCCGGGGTGGACACAAATGATCATTATTATTATTATTATTATCATCATCATGGCATGCAAGCACTTCCTCTTTCCCAGGCACTGTACTGAGCTCCAGGATGGACACAATCAAATTATCATTGTTTTTATGGCATTTAAGCAATCCCTCTTTGCCAGGCACCGTCCTGAGCGCCGGGGTGGGCACAAATAATAATTATTCTCGTGGCACACAAGCACTTCCTCTTTCCCAGGCACGGTACTGAGCGCCGGGGTGGAAACAAATAATAATTATTATTATTATGGCATATAAGCGCTGACTCTTTCCCAGGCACCGTCCTGAGCGCCGGGGTGGAAACAAATAATTATTATTATGGCATATAAGCGCTCTCTGCCAGGCACTGTACTGAGCGCCGGGAAAGACACAATCAAATAATAATCATTATTATTATTATTCTAGCATATAAGCACCGACTCTCTGCCGGGCACCGTCCTGAGCGCCGGGATGGACGCGATCAAATAACAATTATTATAATGGCATATAAGCGCCGACTCTCTGCCGGGCTCCGTCCTGAGCGCCGGGATGGACACGATCAAATTATTATTATCATCATTATTATTATTCTAGCATATAAGCACCGACTCTCGGCCAGGCAGCGTACTGAGCGCCGGGATGGACGCGATCAAATAAAATTATTACAGTGGCATATAAGCGCTGACTCTTTGCCGGGCACTGTACCGAGCGCCGGAGTGGACACACAAAAAATCATTTGATGGCACTTGTTAGGCCCTCGCTCTGTGGCGGGCACTGTACCGAGCACCGGGGTGGGCACCGACACTAATAATCATTATGGCATTTGTCAGGCCCCCGACTCCGTGCCAGGACACCGTGCTGAGAGCCGGGGTAGCCCCAAATAACCGTAATTTTTATGGCACTTGTCAAGCGCTTACTCTTTCCCGGGCACCGTGCTGAGCGCCAGGGTGGACACAGGCGAACGACCCTCATCATCAGGGCATTTGTTGAGCGCTTACTCTGCGGTGGGCGCTGTGCCGAGTGCCGGGGTGAGCCCAAACGAACGACGGCCGCTAGCGTGACGCCCGCTCGACGCTCACTCCTTGGCGGGCACTGGACTGAGCGCCGGGGTGGACGCAGAGAACCACCACAATTATCACGCCGGCATCCGTCAAGCCCCTACTCCGCGGGGCGGACGCAAATCAGGATCATCGTCGTCGTCGTCGTCGCGGCATTCGCTAAGCCCGTACTCGGTGCCGGGACACTGTACCGAGCGCCGGGGTGGCCGCGGTCCCCGTCCCGCCTGGGGCGGCCGGCGACCTCCCCCCTCCCCCCCCCCCGTTGTCCAGAAGGGGAAACCGAGGCCCGGGAAAGGGGAGCGACGCGCCCGAGGCCGCGCAGCGGGCAAGTGGCGGAGCCGGGATCAGAACCCGGGGCCTCCTCCCCGCCGCTCCTCCGGACCGAGCTGGTCGCGAGCGGGGACCGCGTCCGTTTTCCGCCGCGTTGGACTCTCGGAGGCGCTCGGTACGTGACGGTGGCGACCGTCGGGCGCCCGCTACACGCCGGGCGCCGGGCTAAGCGCCGGGGCGGGGAGAGGAGCCCATCGGGCCGGACCCAGTCGTCGTCGTCGTCGGGGCTCGCCGTCTCCATCCCCACTTGACAGGGGGAAACTGAGGCCCAGGGGAGCGAGGGGACTGGCCCTGGGGGAGCCGGGAGGGGACTGCGGGGATGGATGGATGGATGGATGGATGGATGAATGAAAGGATGAATGAATGGATGGGTGGATGATGGATGGATGGATGGACGGATGGATGGAGGGGTGGAGGGGTGGATGGACGAACGAATGAATGAATGGATGATGGGATGGATGGGTGGAGGGATGGATGGAGGGATGAATGAATGAATGAAAGGATGAATTGGATGGATGAATGAATGGATGGATGAATGAATGGATGGATGAATGATAGATGAATGAAAGGATGTACGGATGGATGGACAGATGAATGAATGAATGGATGAATGAATGAATGGAGGGAGGGAGGGAGGGAAGGATGGAGGGAGGGATGGATTAATGAATGGATGATGAATGAATGGATGGATGGACGGACGAATGAATGGATGGATGGAGAAATGGATGGAGGGATGGAGGGATGAATGAATGAATGGAAGAATGAATGGATGGGTGAATGGATGGATGAATGAACAAAAGGATGAATGAATGGATGGATGAATGGGTGAATGAATAGATGAACGAATGGATGGACGGAGGGAGGGAGGGATGAATAGATGAATGAATGAACGAATAGATGGCTGGATGAATTGTTGAATGAATGAATGAATGAATGAAAGGGTGAACGGATGGATGAATTAATGGACGGATGGATGGGTGGAAGGACGAATGAATGAGTGGAAGGACGGACGGATGGACGGATGGACGGATGGATGCATGGATGGCCGGACGAATGAACGAAAACAGACCAGGCTGTTTTAAAAGAGGTAAGAAAAAATCATTTATTAAATTTTTCCGATTTACACAAGGAGATCACAAAGGCAAAATATATTATCTGGGGGGAGGGGGGCGGGGGGACGAGCCCCCGGTGGGGACGGCGGGGGGCGCCCCGGAAGCGGGGCGAGGGGAGGGGACCCGGGGCCTCGGGAAGCGGGGGCCGCCGCCCGAGGTCCCGGGGTCGGGGGGGGGGGGGTCCCCCGGGGCGGACGGACGGGGGGGGGGGCGGCCTAGAGGTCGGGGGGGGGGTCAGGGGTCGGGGGTCGGCGGGGGGGCGGCGGCGGCCAGCGTCCGGTAGTAGGATCCGGCCAGGGCCCGGGCGGCCTGGAAGAGCAGCTGGTGGCGCGAGACGCCGGTGAGATCCCGGCGCCAGTCCCGCCGCCCGGCGGCGGCGTCCGCGGCCGGCGGGGAGGCCTCCGGGGCCACCGGAACCCGCAGCCCCGACCAGCGCAGCCCGTAGTCCGGCGGGGTCAGGCGCTCCGCCTGCGGGCCGGGGAGGGCGGGGGCGCTCACCACGCGCTCCGGCCCCGGGGCCTCGGTCTCCCCCTCCGCCCCGCCCGGGGGGGAGACCGGGGCCCGGAGGACGGGAGGGGCCGGCCCGCGGTCACCCGGCCGACGGGGGGGGATCCGCACCCGCCACCTGGGACCCCCCCCCGGGCCCGGGCCCCCGCGCCGCTCCTCGTCGTCCGTCCCGCTCGTGTCGCGTACCGTCCCGTCGCCGTCCCACGCTACGGCACCGCGTCGCGCCCCACGTCGGAGCGTCGTCCCTCGCCGTATCGCGCGGCGTCGGGTCGCGGGTCGTGGCGTCGCGTTTCACGTCGTGCGACGCGCTACGTCTCACGTTCCGTTCTACGTCGCGTCACGTTACGTGTCACGTTGCGTGTTATGTCATGTTGCTGCGTTGTATGTCGCGCTGTATGACATGTTATGTTTTAGGTCACCTTCTACGTCGCGTTATGTGTCACGTTTTGTGTCACACGTTGTGTTACGTGTTACGTGTCACGTTTTATGTCACACTATATGTCATACGTCACGTTTTACGTCGCACGTTACGTTATACGTTACGCTACGCTATGCGTTATGTTAGGTGCCACGTTTTACGTCGCACGTTATGGTATATGTCGTTACGTTTTATGTCACGTTATACGTTACGTTATATGTCGTTTTACGTCACGCGTCACGCGTCACGTTATATGTTCCGCCGTACGTCATACGTCACGTTTTACGTCACGTGTTATGTCTTATGTTACATTACACGTTACGTTAGATGTCGTTTCTCGTCACACGTCACGTGATGCGTTATGTTTCACGTCACGTTTTACGTCACGTCTGATGTTATGCTTTATGTTGCGTCGTGCGTCATCCTATAGGTCGTGTTACGCGTTGTGTTTCATGTTACGCGTCATGTTACGCGTCATACGGTACATGCTACGTTACTTGTGTTATCTATGATGCTTTGTGTTGTTTTGTGCCACGTTTCACGGGTGTTATGTCACGTTGTGTGTCACGCTGCGTTGTGTCGTCACGTGTCGCGTTACGTGTCGTATCACGTGATGCGCCATGTTACGCGTCGGGTCGTGTGATGTGTCGTGGTACGTGTCGTGCTGCGGGTCGTGTCTGGGGGTCGCGTCACGTGTCGCGGCGCGTGATGTGTCGCGTTACGTGTTGTGCCGCGTGTTGCGTCACGGGTTACGTCTTCCGTCACGTCGTGCTGTCAGGTTACTGGAGAAGGAGCCGGGCCCGGGAGTCAGAAGGCGGCGGGTTCTGATCCCCGCTCCGTCGCTGGGCAGCTGGGGGACCTCGGGCCAGTCGCTTCCCTTCTCCGGGCCTCAGTTTCCCTCCTCTAGTCCAATGGGGACGGAGACCGCGAGCACCCCCCCCCCCCCCGGGGGACCGCCCCGTGACCCTGGCTCTCCCCCGGCGATCGGCACAGCGCTTGGCGCAGAGTAAGCGCTTAAAGACCATTTCGTTCGTTCGTTCGTTCGTTCATTCATTCATTCATTCACTCGTGACCTCGGCTCTCCCCCAGCGCTCAGAACAGCGCTTGGCACAGAGTAAGAGCTCAACAAATCCCATTGCATGCATTCGTTCGTTCGTTCACTCACTCACTCATTCATTCATCCCCCCACTCATTCATCCATCCATCCATCCATCCATTCATTCATTCATCCCCCTTGGATCTCCCCCAGCGCTCAGAGCAGTGCTTGGCACAGAGTAAGAGCTTAGCAAAGGCCATCTCATTCATTCATTCATTCATTCACTCCTTCATTCATTCATTCCCTCCCTTGGATCTCTCCCAGCGCTCAGAGCAGTGCTTGGTACAGAGTCAGAGCTCAACGAATCCCATTCATTCATTCATTCATTCACTCACTCCATTCATTCATTCATCCATCCATCACCTCCAATCTCCCCCAGCGCTTAGAACAGTGCTTGGCACAGAGTAAGTGCTTAGCAAAGACCATCTCATTCATTCATTCACTCACTCTTTCATTAGTTCATTCATTCATTCACTCTCATTCATTCATTCATCCCCTTGGCTCTCTCCCAGCGCTCAGAGCAGTGCTTGGCACAGAGTAAGAGCTCAACAAATCCCATTCATTCATTCATTCATTCATTCACTCACTCATTCATTCATCCATCCATCACCTCCAATCTCCCCCAGCGCTTAGAACAGTGCTTGGCACAGAGTAGGTGCTTAGCAAAGGCCATCTCATTCATTCATTCATTCACTCACTCATTCATTAGTTCATTCATCCACTCATTCATTCATTCATCCCCTTGGATCTCTCCCAGCGCTCAGAGCAGTGCTTGGCACAGAGTAAGAGCTCAACAAATCTCATTCATTCATTCATTCATTCATTCACTCAATCATTCACTCATTCATCACCTCCAATCTCCCCCAGCGCTTAGAACAGTGCTTGGCACAGAGTAAGTGCTTAGCAAAGGCCATCTCATTCATTCATTCACTCACTCACTCATTCATTCATTCACTCTCATTCATTCATTCATCCCCTTGGATCTCTCCCAGCGCTCAGAGCAGTGCTTGGCACAGAGTAAGAGCTCAACAAATCTCATTCATTCATTCATTCACTCAATCATTCACTCATTCATCACCTCCAATCTCCCCCAGCGCTTAGAACAGTGCTTGGCACAGAGTAAGTGCTTAGCAAAGACCATCTCATTCATTCATTCATTCACTCACTCATTCATTAGTTCATTCATTCACTCATTCATTCATTCATCCCCTTGGATCTCTCCCAGCGCTCAGAGCAGTGCTTGGCACAGAGTAAGAGCTCAACAAATCTCATTCATTCATTCATTCATTCATTCACTCAATCATTCACTCATTCATCACCTCCAATCTCCCCCAGCGCTTAGAACAGTGCTTGGCACAGAGTAAGTGCCTAGCAAAGGCCATCTCATTCATTCATTCATTCACTCACTCATTCATTAGTTCATTCATTCATTCACTCATTCATTCATTCACCCCCTTGGATCTCTCCCAGCGCTCAGAGCAGTGCTTGGCACAGAGTAAGAGCTCAACAAATCCCATTCATTCATTCATTCACTCACTCCATTCATTCATTCATCCATCCATCACCTCCAATCTCTCCCAGCGCTCAGAGCAGTGCTTGGCACAGAGTAAGAGCTCAACAAATCTCATTCATTCATTCATTCATTCACTCCTTCCTTCCTTCCTTCATTCATTCATTCCCTTGGATCTCTCCCAGCGCTCAGAGCAGTGCTTGGCACAGAGTAAGAGCTCAACAAATCCCATTCATTCATTCATTCATTCATTCATTCATTCATTCATTCATCACCTCCAATCTCCCCCAGCGCTTAGAACAGTGCTTGGTACAGAGTAAGTGCCTAGCAAAGGCCATTTCATTCATTCATCCACTCACTCACACTCATTCATTCATTCATTCATTCACTCCTTCCTTCCCTCGGATCTCCCCCTCCCCCCCGCGCTCGGCACAGCGCTCGGCACATAGTGAGCGCCCGCCAAACACCATCCATAGCCTTATGTTATCGCTCCCCGGCGGCGGCGAAGGGGCGGGGGCGGGATTAGAACCCAGGACCCTCTGAGGCCCAGGCCTCCAGAGATCGGGGGGGGGGGGGGGGGCCCGGGCGGGGGGGGGGAGAGGGCGGGGAGGGGTCAGGGGTCAGACGATTCTGGACCGTGAGCCCGTGGTCTCCGTCCGTTGCCCGGTTGTCCTTTCCAAGCGCTCAGCACGGTGCTCTGCACCCAGGAGGCGCTCAATAAATACCACCGAATGAATGGCCACTGTCATCGACCCTGCCCAACGCCCCCTCGCGGCGCTGGGCACGGCGCTGGGCACACGCTAGACGCCCCAAACCCCCGGTCGTCTTCACTGACGCCGCCTGAACGCCCCCCTCGCGGCGCTCGGCACGGCGCTCGGCACACGCTAGACGCCCCAAACCCCCGGTCGTCTTCACTGACGCCGCCTGAACGCCCCCCTCGCGGCGCTCGGCACGGCGCTCGGCACACGCTAGACGCCCCACACTCCCGGTCACCTTCACTGACGCCGCCTGAACGTCCCCTCGCGGCGCTCGGCACAGGGCTCGGCACACGCTAGACGCCCCAAACCCCCGGTCGTCCTCACTGACGCCGCCTGAACGCCCCCCTCGCGGCGCTCGGCACGGCGCTCGGCACACGCTAGACGCCCCACACTTCCGATCTTCACTGACGCCGCCTGAACGCCCCCTCGCGGCGCTCGGCACACGCCCCCTAGGCGGGCGGAGGAGGGGGAGCCGGAGGGGCGGGAGGTCAGAGGTCAGGGGTCGGAGGGGTCGGGGGTCAAGGGGGACACGGACACCGACCTGGCGCACGGCGTCCAGAGGCAGGGGAGTGGCCTGGGTGAAGGTCTCCAGGCGGAGGCCGCGGGCCGGGTCGTCCAGGATCAGGCAGACCAGGTCGAACCACCTGCGGGGGGCGACCGGGGGGCGGGGGGCGGGCGGGAGGAGGGGGCGGGGGGCAGGGGGTGGGTCGGGGGGGCGGGACGGGGGCAGGGGGCGGGTCGGGGGGCGGGACGGGGGTGGGTCGGGGGGCAGGACGGGGGGCGGGGGCCGGGTCAGGGGGGCAGGGGGTGGGTCAGGGGGTGGGGGCAGGGGGTGGGGGCAGGGGGTGGGGGCAGGGGGTGGGTCAGGGGGTGGGGGCAGGTCGGGGTCACCCCCCCGGCCCCACCCCCTGCCCCACCCGACCACCCACTAAGTAGCCCGCCCCCACCCCCGGCCTCCCGGACCCGCCCCCCGCCCCCCACAGTGCACCCCCAGACGCCCTGACCCACCCCCTGCCCCCCCAAGAACCCCCCTCCTTGGGCCCACCTCCACCCCCCGCCCCCCAGCTCACCCCCCAGACCCCCTCCTCGGGCCCGGACCCACCCCCCGCCCCGCCCCAGGACCCACCCCCGGCCTCCCGGACCCACCCCCTGCTCCTCCAGACCCGCTCCCCGGGCCCGCCCCCCGCCCCGACCCCCATCCCGCCCCACCTCGGGACCCACCCCCAGCCTCTGGACCCGCCCCCCGCCCCGACCCCCATCCCGTCCCACCCCGGGACCCGCCCCCCCGCCCCCCAGCGCACCCCCGGACCCCCTCCTCGGGCCCGGACCCGCCCCCCGGCCCGGACCCGCCCCCCGTCGCCCCCCAGGACCCGCCCCCGGCCTCCCGGACCCACCCCCAGCCCCCCCAGCCCCACTCCCCGAGCCCACCCCCCGCCCCGGCCCCCCCAGACCCGCTCCCCGGGCCCGCCCCCCCGCCCCTCCCGCCATCCCGTCCCACCCCGGGGACCCGCCCCCGGCCTCCCGGACCCATCCCCGCCCCCCCCAGCGCACCCCCGGACCCCCTCCTCGGGCCCGGACCCGCCCCCGGGCCCCCCGAGACCCGCCCCCCCCGGCCCCGGGGCCCGACCGACCTGTCCGGCAGCAGCTCGGCGACGAAGTCCTGGACGCCCACGGCCGCCTGCCCCTCGGGGATGCGTCCGGCCCGGCGCAGCCCCGCCACGCGCTCCCGGGCGCCCTGCGACCGACGCGCGGCGCCGCGTGAGGACCCCGCCCCCGGCCGGGGAGGACGGTCCCCCCCCCCCCCCCCCGGGTCCCGGGTGCGAAACCTTGTGCGCGGCGGCGTAGCCCACGGGCTGCGGGGCGACGCCGGAGGGGCCGCGGTGGCCGCTGACCCGGGCGCGGCCGAACACCCGGCGGAAGGCGGCGCCCACCGACCCCAGCGTCTCCTCGTCCTCGCACGACACGCACAGCTCCAGGGGCTCCCCGCCCAGACCTGCGCGACAAAAAGCCGTGCCCGCGCCGCCCGCCCGCGCGCGACGCACACGCACGCACGCTCTCGGACGCGCGCGCGCACGCGCGGCCCGGGTGGGCGTCACGCACGGACCCGCACAAACACGACACACACGCGCGCGCACTCTCAGACACACACACGGCCCGGGTCGTCGGCGCCCACGGACTCCCACGCGCGACGCCCGCACGAACGCGGCACGCACACGCTCTCAGACACACACACACACACACAGCCCAGGTCGGTGTCACGCACACGGACTCGTGCACGCGCACGGACTCCCACGCACCCGCGCACACACTCCCACGCACGCCCTCAGGCGTTCTAAGCCCAGAAACGCACACAATGTGCACAGACACGCTCTGACACGCGCACACACACAAACACGCTCTCACGCCTGCACACGCATCCACACAGGCCCCCCCCCGGGTCACACACACACACAAACACGCTCTCACGCCTGCACACGCATCCACACAGGCCCCCCCCCGGGTCACACACACACACACACGCACGCCCTGGGTCGGCGTCACATGCACGTGCGCACGGACAGACACACGTATATACGCACACGCTCTCACACGTGCACGCGCGCACTCTCTCACGTGCGCACGGACAGACACACGTATATACGCACACGCTCTCACACGTGCACGCGCGCACTCTCTCACGCGCGCGCACACACACGCACGCCCAGGTCAGCGTCACGCACGCGCGCACACACCCGGAAGCACACAAACGCACAAACACCCGCACCCGCACACCCGCGTGCACGCACATACGCTCGCTCACGCTCCCCGCCCCCCCCCCCCCGTGAACCCGTGACCTCCCCCCGCCCCGGGTCCGTGACGCGTGACGGGCCCGGGCCGCGCGTGCGAGGACTCACGGATGTAGGGCTCCATGCCGGGGTCGAGGGTGGTGATGACCGTCTCCACCGAGCGCCTGGTGCGGTCCAGGGCCGAGCGCAGCGCGGGGCCGCCCGCCACGCCCTGGCGCGCGGGGACGGGACGGGGGAGGGAGGGAGGGAAGGAAGGAAGGGGGACGCGGGGGCGTCACCCGGGGACCCCCCGCTTCCCCCCGTCCCCCCCTCGGCAGGCCCGAGGACCCCCCGAGAACCCCCCCCGTGCCCCCCATCCCCTTGTCGGTGGGCTCGAGGACCCCCCCCGGTCCCTCCCGCGGCGGGCACGAGGACCCCCCCGGTCCCCCCCATCCCATCGGGGGGCTCGAGACCCCCCCGGTCCCTCCCACGGCGGGCCCGAGGACCCCCCCGGTGCCCCCCGTCCCCCCCCACCGGGCACGAGGACCCCCCCCCCGCGCCCCCCATCCCCCCAACGGCGGGCTCGAGGACCCCCGGTGTCCCCATTCCCCCCTCGGCGGGCACGAGGACCCCCCCGGTGCCGCCCACCCCCCCTCGGCGGGCCCGATGGACCCCCCCCCGGTGCCCCCCACCCCCCCTCGGCTGGCGCGATGCCCCCCAGGCCCCCCCGTCCTCCCTTCGATGGGCCCGAGGACCCCCTCCGGTGACCCCCATCCCCCCCCCGCTGGGCACGAGGACCCCCGGTGCCCCCCATCGCCCCCACGGCGGGCCCGAGGACCCCCCCAGCCCCCCATCCCTCCCACGGTGGGCACGAGGACCCCCCCGGCGTCCCCCGTCCCCCCGTCGGCGGGCACGAGGACCCCCGGTGTCCCCATTCCCCCCTCGGCGGGCCCGAGGACCCCCGGTGCCCCCCGTCGCCCCCCCGGCGGACTCGAGGACCCCCCCCCCGGCGCCCCCCGGCCCCCCCGGGTGGTGGCTCACCTTGATGAAGCCCCAGATGCCGCCTCCTCCTCCTCCTCCTCCTCCCTCCGGGGGGTCCCCGGCCTCGGGGAAGGTGATGGCGGCGGGGCCGGGGGGCGGGGGCGGCGCCGGCCCTGCGCGGGAGGGAGGGGGACGGGCGCGGTCGGTCGATCGATCGATCGATCGATCGGTCGATCGCCGGCCGGACGGACGGAGGGAGGTCCGGCTCCTTCCGAGGACCGCGGGGTGGCCGGGGGCGGGGAACGGGTCCGTTCGGGGTTGGGTCGGACTCTCCCGGGCGCGCGGTACAGCGCTCCGCACGCGGGAGGCGCTCGATAAATACCGCCGATCGATCGATCGATCGCCGGACGGACGGACGGAGATCCGTCTCCTTCCGTGGACCGTGAGCTCGGCGTGGGCGGGGAACGGGTCCGTTCGGCGCCGTACTGGACTCTCCCGGGCGCTCGGTACAGCGCTCCGCACGCGGGAGGCGCTCGATAAATACCGCCGATCGATCGATCGATCGATCGCCGGACGGACGGAGGTCCGTCTCCTCCCGAGGACCGCGAGCTCGCCGGGGGCGGGGGGCGGGTCGGTTCCGTGTGGGACCGGACGCTCCCCGGCGCTCAGTACGGCGCTCGTAAGTGCCTCGGCGTCGCGCGCGCGGGGGCGTCACTCACCGTCGGCGGGCGGGGCGGCGAAGGAGGGCATGAGCGGCGTCTGGGGGGCCCGGCCCGCGTGGCCCCTGGTGATGTCGTAGACGCCCGCCGTGAAGCCCCGGGTCGGGGGGCCGCCGGGGGGCGGGGGCCCGGGGACGCCTGGGGGCCGCGGGAGACGGCGGGGGAGACGCCCCGTCAGCGGAGGGCCGTCCCCCCTCCCCCCCCCGTCCTCCTGGGCGCCCGGGACGGAGCCCGGTAACCACGGCGGGATCGGACCCCTAAGGGGGAGACCCCGCCGGGCGTCCGGTACGGAGCCCGGCACCGTCCGTACCATCGCACGGATGGATCCCGAAGGGGGAGACCCCGCCGGGCGTCCGGTACGGAGCCCGGCACCGTGGATACCATCGCGGGGATGGATCCTGAAGGGGGAGACCCCCGCCGGGCGTCCGGTACGGAGCCCGACGGCCGGTGGGCGCCCGGGGAAATCGCACGGGGGGGCCGCCGGGCGCTGTACCGAGCGCCGGGTCGGGCCCCCCCGCCCCTCCCCCCGCCCCCCCGGGCCCGGGTACCGCTGGGAGGAGGCGGCGGCGGCGGCGTCCCCGGGGGGGTCTCGACACCGCTTTCTTCCATCATGGCTCCCGGGGACCTGGGGGGGAGAGGAGACGTCCAATAAGTCGCCCCGAGCGCCGGGGAGGGACGACCCCGCGAGGGAGAGACGGGCACGCGACGACGATCGTCAAGGACATTCTCGGGGTATCGATGATAGGAAGAGAATCGATCGTAAAGATGACGACAGCTACCGGGCGCTCACTACGCGCCGGGCGCCGTCCCGAGCGCCGGGGGAGAGGACGCCGACGATAATCGCGCCGGTATCTATTGAGCGCCCACTACGCGCCGGGCGCCGTCCCGAGCGCCGCGGGAGGCGATGCCGATAACGACAACGTCGCTACGCGCCGAGCGCCGGGGAGGACCCGGGGTCCTCGGGCGGCCCCGTCGCTTCCGGTCTCCATCCCCGTCGGACAGAGGAGGAGACTGAGGCCCGGAGAGGGGAGGCGACCGGCCCGAGGTCGCCCGGCGGGACCCGCGGCGGGGCCGGGATTCGAACCCGGGCCCTCCGACTCCCCCCCGGTCCCCGCTCTCCCCGCTGAGCCGTGCCGTTCCCCTATCCGCCGCAGCGTTATCGATCAACACCGGCCGCGAGGCGATACCGACCGCGTGGTATCGACCGATGGCGTGTCATCTTTACAACGCCAACGTTAACGTGTCAACGGTAACGAGTAACGATAGTCACGACGTTGGTATTTGTTAAGCGCTTACTATGCGCGGAGCACCGTTCTAAGCGCTGGGGTGGACGCAGGGGAATCGGGTCGTCCCACGTGGGGCTCCCGGTCTTCATCCCCATTTGACAGAGGAGGGAACCGAGGCCCGGAGAAGCGAAGCGACTCGCCCACGGTCACCCAGCCGACGAGCGGCAGAGCCGGGATTCGAACTCATGAGCCCTGACTCCAAAGCCCGGCCTCTTTCCACTGCGCCACGCTGCTTCTCAGTGGCGACAACAGGAACGAAAAGAACGACGGCAGGAGTTGTTGAGCGCTCACCACGCGGCAGACGCCGTACCGAGCGCCGGGGGGGGGGGGGGGGGGCGCCCGGGCCCCGTCGGACGGAGGGGGAGACCGAGGCCCGGAGGAGGGAAGGGGCTCGCCCGAGCTCCCCCGGCAGCGGGCGAGGGGCGGAGGCGGGATCGGAACCCGGGACCTCCCGGCTCCCGGGTCGCGCGGCCGACGGAGGCGGCCGGTCCGAGGTCGCGCGGGGGGGGCGGAAGGGAAGCGACCGGTCCGAGGTCACACGGTAGTAAAGAGAAGGGACCGGTCCGAGGTCACACGGCCGACGGAAGCGAAGTGACCGGTCCGAGGTCACGCGGCCGACGGAAGCGAAATGACCCGTCCGAGGTCACGCGGCGGACGGAAGGGAAGTGACCGGTCCGGGGTCACACAGAAGACAGAAGTAAAGTGACCGGTCCAAGGTCACACGGCGGAGAGAAGGGAAGTGACCGGTCCGAGGTCACGCGGCCGACAGAGGTGACCGGTCCGAGGTCACACCGCCGACGGAAGGGAAGTGACCGGTCCGAGGTCACGCGGCGGGCGGAAGGGAAATGACCGGTCCGAGGTCACGCGGCGGACGGAAGGGAAGTGACCGGTCCGAGGTCACGCGGCGGGCAGAGGGGAAGTGACCGGTCCGAGGTCACGCGGCGGACGGAAGAGAAGGGACCGGTCCGAGGTCACGCGGCCGACGGAAGGGAAGTGACCGGTCCGAGGTCACGCGGCGGACGGAAGGGAAGTGACCGGTCCGAGGTCACGCGGCGGACGGAAGGGAAGTGACCGGTCCGGGGTCACACAGAAGACAGAAGTAAAGTGACCGGTCCAAGGTCACACGGCGGAGAGAAGGGAAGTGACCGGTCCGAGGTCACACGGCCGACGGAAGGGAAGTGACCGGTCCGAGGTCACGCGGCGGGCGGAAGGGAAGTGACCGGTCCGAGGTCACGCGGCGGACGGAAGGGAAGTGACCGGTCCGAGGTCACGCGGCGGACGGAAGGGAAGTGACCGGTCCGACGTCACGCGGCCGACGGACGGGAAGTGACCGGTCCGAGGTCACGCGGCGGACGGAAGGGAAGTGACCGGTCCGAGGTCACGCGGCCGACGGAAGGGAAGTGACCGGTCCGAGGTCACGCGGCGGAGAGAGGTGACCCGCCCGAGGTCACGCCGCGGCCAGAGGCGGAGCGACCGGTCCGAGGTGTCGGAAGGCGGCGGGTCCTAATCCCGCCTCCCCCCCTCGTCTGCCGGGGGCGGGCCACTTCTCTGGGCCTCGGTTTCCCCCTCCGTCCAAGGGGGCCGGGGGCCCCACGGGGGACGGCCCGATGACCTCGGATCGGCCCCGGCGCTCAGGACGGCGCCTGGCCCGGAGGAAGCGCTCCACAGATGCCGTCGTCGTCATTACCGTTGTTAGGATTATCGCTAACTACTATCGTCGTCACTGTCATCGGCCAGGCCGCTCCTCGATCCCGGCCCTCAGGCGGACGTACCGAGCGCTTCCTGGGTGCAGAGCCCCGGGCCGAGCGCTCGGGAGAGCCCGGTACGTGGCGCGGGCCTCAGTTTCCCCCTCTGGACGACGGGGAGGGGGGCGGTCGAGCCCCGCGGGGGGGGGGGCCGGGGCGGGGGGTCGACCCGCTTCCCTTCTGCCCGTCCCAGCGCTCAGTGCAGTGCTCGGCGCGCGGTCAGCGCTCCACGAGGGGCGAAATCGGCATCACGGAGAGGCGGTGCCGCCCCCCCGGCTCCTCTCGAGGAGGAGGAGGAGGAGGAGGAGGAAGAGGAGGAGGAGGAAGAAGAGGGAAGAAAGGGAGGAGGGGAAGGGGAGGAGGGGAAGAGGAAAAGGAGGAAGAAGAGGAAGGAAGAGGAGGAGGAGAAAAGGGGGAGGAAGAGGAAAGAAGAGGAGGAGAGGAAGAGGAGGAGGAAGAAGAGGGAGGAAGAGGAGGAGGAGAAAAGGGGGAGGAAGAGGAAAAGGAGGAAGAAGAGGGAGGGAGGGGAGGAGGAGAAGAGAAGGAAGAGGAGGACAAGGGGAGGAGGAGGAGGAGGAGGAAGAAGAGGGAGAGGAGGGAGGGAGAGGAGGGAGGAAGAGGAGGAGAGGATAAGGAGGAAGAAGAGGGAGGAAGAGGACAAGGGGAGGAGGAGGAGGAAGAAGAGGGAGAGGAGGGAGAGGAGGGAAGGAGAGGAGGAGAGGATAAGGAGGAAGAAGAGGGAGAGGAGGGAGGAAGAGGAGGGAGGGAGAGAAGGGAGGAAGAGGAGGAGGAGGAGAAGAGGGGGAGGAAGAGGAGGAAGAAGAGGGAGTAGAGGAAGGAAGAGGAGGGAGGAAGAGGAGGAGGGAGAGAAGAGGAGGAGGAAAAGAAAAGGAGGAGGGAGAGGGGGAGGGAGAGGAAAGGAGAGAGGGATGAGGAAGAGGAGGAGAAGGGGAGAGAAGAGGACAAGGAGAGGAGGAGGAGGAGGAGGAGGAGGAGGAAGAGTTGAAGAGGACGAGAAGAGGGGGGAGGGAGGAAGAGGGGAAGAGGAGGAAAGAGAGAAGAGGAGGAAGTGAAGAGGAGGGAAAGGGGGAGGAGGGAGGAGAGGGGAGGGAGAGAAGGAGGGGGAGGGAGAGAAGAGGAGGAAGAGGAAAGGAGAGAGGGAGGAGGAGGAGGAGGAAGGAGGGGAAGAGAGGGAGGAAGAGGAGGAGGGAGAGAAGAGGAGGAGGAGGAGGAAGCAAAGAGGAGGGAGAGGAGAAGAGGAGGAAGAAGAGGAAGAGGAAAGGAGAGAGGGATGAAGAAGAGGAGGAGGGGCGAGAGGGAGGAAGAGGAGGAGGAGGAAAGAGGAGGAAGGGGGAGGGAGGGAGGGAGAGAAGGGAGAGGAGAAGAGGAGGAGGAGGAAGAGGAAAGGAGAGAGGGAGGAGGAAGAGAAGGAGGGAGAGGAGAAGAGGAGGAGGGAGAAGAGGAGGAGGAGGAGGAAGAGGAAAAGAGGGGAGGGAGGAAGAGGAGGAGGGAGAGAGGGAGGGAGGAGAGGAGGAGGGAGGCAAGAGGAGGGAGAGGAGAAGAGGAGGAGGAAGAAGAGAAAAGGAGGAGGAGGAGGAAGAGGAAAAGGGGGAGGGGGAGGAGGAGGAAAAGAGGGGGAGGGAAGAGGGAAGAGGAGGAGGGAGAAGAGGAGGAGGAGGAAGAGGAAAGGAGAGAGGAAGAGGAGGAGGGAGAGAAGAGGAGGAGGAGGAAGAAGAGAAAAGGAGGAGGAGGAGGAGGAGGAGGAAAAGGGGGAGGGGGGAGGAGGAGGAAAAGAGGGGGAGGGAAGGGGGAAGAGGAGGAGGGAGAGAAGAGGAGGGAGAGGAGAAGAGGAGGAGGGAGAAGAGAAGAGGAGGAGGAGGAAGAGGAAAAGAGGGGGAGGAGAAAGAGGAGGAGGAGGAGGAAGAGGAAAAGAGGGGAGGGAGGAAGAGGAGGAGGGAAAGAGGGGGAGGGAGGGAGGAAGAGGAGGAGGGAAAGAGGGGAGGGAGGGAGGAAGAGGAGGAGGGAAAAGAAGGGGAGGGAGGGAGGAAGAGGAGGAGGGAAAAGAGCAGGAGGAAGAGGAGGAGGAGGAAGAGAGGGGGAGGGAGAGGAGGAAGAGGAGGAGGAAGAGGAAAAGAGGGGAGGGGAGAGGAAGAGGAGGAGGGAAAGAGGGGGAGGGAGGGAGGAAGAGGAGGAGGGAAAAGAGCAGGAGGAAGAGGAGGAGGAGGAAGAGAGGGGGAGGGAGAGGAGGAGGAGGAGGAGGAAGAGGAAAAGAGGGGAGGGGAGAGGAAGAGGAGGAGGAGGGAAAAGAGCAGGAGGAGGAGGAGGAGGAGGAGGAGGAGGAAGGGGAGGAGGGGGCCGAGCAAGAGCAGAACTACATTTCCCAGCATCCCCCGGGGGCGGGCGGGGGGCGCCTGCGCAGAGCGGTGCGGGGGGGGGGAGAGGGGCAGCGCAGGCCACGTCCGCTCCCTCGGGAGCGCGCGGGAGGGGGAGGGGAGGGAGCGGGGGGGAGGGGGGAGGAGGGGGCGCGCGCGCGCGCGCCCGCGGAAGCTGCCCTCACCTGGGTCCGCAGCGGCGGGGGCGCGACGGGCGGGGGCCCGAACGGCTGCAGCGGGAGGGAGGGGGCTCCGCCGGCCGCGCATGCGCCGACGCGTCACCGCCCCCGGGCCACGCCCCCCCGGGGGAGACCCCGGCTTCCCCGCCGCGCGCATGCGCCGTGCCTCACCCCCGGCAGGGAGTTCAGAGCTGCGCGCATGCGCCAGCCGCGGCCGCCACGTCACCACCCCCCGGATCGGCCCTCGGGGAGATGGTTCGGGCTGTGCGCCTGCGCCACCCCCGGCGGGCGTGTCGGCGCGCATGCGCCGGCCCGGGCGCCCGCGTCGCCGCTCCCGGCTCGAACCTCGCGCATGCGCCGGCGCCTAGGTCATCGCTCCCGGCTCGGACCTCGCGCATGCGCTATCCCCGCCGTCAGCCGGGATCCTGGTAGTCATTCATTCATCCCGTTTTATTCATTCGTTCATCCAT